>NW_028318083.1:9534285-9692857 GCF_062004578.1 Staurois parvus | reverse complement strand
AAGTGTTCCTTTAATTTTTTAGAGCAGTATATAATGGATATCAAGAAGGTGGAGAATAAGGCAGGTGTAGGACTGGAAACATAGACCACAGGGAAACAGGGCTGAGGCTGAGAAGCAAAAACACCAAGAAAAGAGAGGAGAAAGCAAACATAAGGTACAGAACAGGATGAAACCAGAAGTCCAAGCACATGCTAGAATGTAAGGTCAGGTGTTAAAGGAAAGAAACCCTAAATGGCTTCAAACTAAGCAACAGGGTTTGCAGGCAGAGGACCAGACAAAAAGGATTGGAAAGTCATAGTCTAAGCCAGTGGTTGTCCGCCTATGGGCTAAAGAGGGCCTCAAACGTGGCCAGTGACATCACCAATAGGCTGCACATAATGTTCAATATATGTACTATAATGCTTAAGAGGACTGTCAGAAGCTGCAGACCTAATAAAGGAAGTGAGGGTCAGAGAGTGTGGACATCCTACGTTTTTGATTGGGGATATGCTGGAGAAGACAATATGAAACTGGAAATATGTTACATAACGCTAGTAGAAATGCTATTACCCTAAACAATGTTCCCACTACAAACTATTGAGGTCCAAGAGCTGCACATTATATACCAAAGGGCCACAGGTTGGGCACCAGGGGTCTAAGCTATGGAAACCAGGATAAGACAATTGAAGCCTAGACTAGGATCACCACTTTACAGATTACATAGGGGCTGATCTGAGGCTGCACAGTAATCCACACAGTGGCTTAGTAATGCCCAGCAAGGAAGGAGTTCTTACACACCTCCAAACATTTGTAAAACTATAGACTGGTGATGAATGTGCAGACACAGTTGTCAGTAGGACAGGAATCTCTCTAACAGAGCCATGGAGAACAGTAAAAATCTGACAGGCAATCCTTCCTGACTCTATCCACAGCTAGAAAAAAAAAAGTTTTGACTTTTTATTTTGTGCTGTCAAGCCAGATAATTTGGTGGTGTGCTGGCGGTGATGGTAGGAGGGGGGGGGGGGGGGTCATAATTACAGCTCGAATATGTAATGGACAAAATTCAAATCAACCAGCCAGTAAGTGATTCAGTCAACCTGCACCCACCAATCATTAAAATATTGGGTTCACAAGATCTGACCCAATAAAGTTATTAGTACTGTAAAATATATTTGGCTGTGCTGAATTGTGCATGCTGTGATGCATAGATATCTGACAGGTTTGCCACAAGGTCTAACTGAGTTTTGTAACAGATGTTCACTATTTAAACCTGAAGGGTTTTCTAAAGAATTAAAATTGGGCTTTGAAGGACAGTTCTGTCAACTCAGTATGCTACACATGAATAATTTAAACTCATGGGATGATGGCTGAACCAAATGATAGTGAAAAAAAAACATAGTACATTTTGCCATGATAAATAATTTAGCACAACACACCCACATTTTTTTATGTCATCATAAAACATAGTTTGAAGTTTATATATCAGCAATGCACAAACTGGAGTTAGCTGAGTCCAGTTAGCTAAACATTTACCTTTGTGTGGAAGGTTCACTGCTTCCTTTTAGATTCACATGCATTACTTTTGTTCTATGTTGTAGGCTACTTTCCTTAGACGCTTCTTGTATCAGAGGAACTCAAGGTTTTGATAGCGTAAGCATAACATAATGAAATTATACAACATAAGAAGGAAAAAACTTAGTAATTGTAATTCACAAATAAAAGATTTTGTCATATTTTGCCCATTTTTTTAATCACCAGTAACTTTCCTTGTGAAGATAACAACTTCTGCATTTTGAGGGGAGTTAGCTTGTTGACAAGGTACAAGGGATTTAAAATTTGCACACTGAGGGTCCTGAGGAAGTCACATGACCAGTGAAGTAACACATGGGTGGAGCCTAGTGACGTCACTTCCAGTATTGTGCAAACCAGGAAGTGTGGTGAGAGAAACCATTTTTGTCATTGGAATTACGTGCCTTCACTGTGTTGAACTTTGTGAGTGGATTGTAATAGCTTAATAAAGGAAATCTTTTTTATGCGGTTGCACTATGATTTGTCCTCTTTTCCCGTGAGCATTTACCATCCCCGTAGGAAACTGTTATCTGGTCTCTTAAAGGACCAGTAGCAAGGAAAAAGCTACTAAGGGATAGCGGTGGACAAGCAAAAGATTTACCAATGTTTATAGTGCTTATGACCTATATGATATATGGGTCAAGGAAGAAGGTGAGTGCATGGCACACTCATTGTTGATGGGAAGCACATTTGTATATGTTGGATGAAGTGAACACTTTACAACACTGTTGTGGAGCATGGTGTGTTTTGCTGTAATGTGAGCGTATAGGTTTTGTGTACTCAACTATTAGCTTTCATTTAAACGGTGTTGCACTAAGATATATATTTTTGTTTTTTTATATACACGTTTTTGGAGTCGTGATTGAGTGAAGAAATTTGGGATTCTTCGCCACATGAAAAGATTCACTTCTGTAAAAATGAATTTGTCCTATTATAAGATGTAGGTCAAACTTAAAGGTGAGCAGGGAGAGTGTCTTGAGCACAAGCACGTCTTCTGGAAAGTGATTGTTAAACGCACTAATCTGGACATTCTGTGATTTGGGAGTTGGACTTTTATTGGAGTGTGGATTTATCTTGCATTGGATTACTGGAGGATTATTTTATTTCATTTATATGTCTGGATGAGGAGTTAGCACACTACACATTCTTGGTTTATATAAATTTTAAGTGAGAGTACACTTAGTGAGTGAGCAATCTTCCTTTTTTTATTTTATTTATGGTGTAGCAGCGCACAAGTGTTTCAGCATTAGCAAGGGGCTTGGATGGGGGGAATGCAACTGACTTCATCTGCTAAAAAAAGCTAAACACCTGGTGAGAAAAGAGTTAGGGAAAAAAAATGTTGCCCAGAGTTGGGCTTTAAGCATGGCACAAGAACATACATAAAGAAGATTTTTTGAGGTTGCTATTATTTACTAAACTTTAAGGACCCAAAGGAAGATCAATTAGGGTAATATCTTATTTTTCACTTCTATAATTAATTTGTTTTTCTGCTTTACAATGTGAATTGTTTCCATACTACACTGAGCAGGTTTTGTACTTTATTTGAAAATCACTGTCTACCGTGAATTTTGACAGTGTAGAAGCCCATAAAATAATGCCTATTAAAAATATTGCATAAAAGAGGTGGTCTTGGAGCTGCCCCATCCCTGCACCATTGTAAGACATATAAACGTCTCCACTTGGTATTCCAGTACTTTTCGAAGCTTTGATGGTCAACTGCTAAATGGATATAATTGGAAATCTCTTTTAAGGAATGTGTGTTTATGAGCTTATATTCATAAGGACATCAATGTCATGAACTCATTAAATAATGGCCAACACCACAACTGGACCACTTGGAGTGTAGGCTAATCTAAGAGTGTATACAAATCACTATGCTCTAGTTACAGAGTCAGCCCAATAATGTAGGTGGATCTGGTGAGTGACAGAAAGAATTAAAATCTAATGTGACAACTTCATGGTGTTTGGTGCATTATGCAGTTGAGCACAACACTGTGAAAAAGTCAGCTTTTTCTGGATATAGAGGAACATTAGGTTGAGTAGGGTTTCCACCCAACGTAATATAGTCATATAGATTCCTCTCTGCAATAACTGTACAAACTCTTCTTTGGATTCCGTATTTTTTTTCAGGTTCTGAATGCTGGAACACTTTCCTTGGACTAAACAGACATGTTCAAATCAGTTAAAGTTTCACCACCATGTTGGTATAACAGGTCAACATGTTGGGAATCCAAAACAATCATTCAAAAAAAAATTGCATTCTCTTTTATTTTTTAACTGGATTCAAAACCACAGTCTCATTTCTTCTACACTTTTCTCTAGCCCAAGCAATCAATATATTTTGGTCATGTACCCACACTCAAACAGTGAGTGAACAGTGAGGACCATGTAAGATGTGATCAGGAGTGTATCCGTGAAGTTACCATGTATGGGTCAGAGATATTAGTTGTTTATATGACGTAGAGACACAATTGAAATAATGAAATATATAAGCACCACAGCACTTAACAGGACTGAAACAGAGAATCATTGTGTGGTGAAGAGCTGGTGGAGGGAAATAGCATTCAACTCTGTTCCCCTTAAAATGACTCTATAGTCAGTATCAGGACAGGTGTGACTGGCAAGTGAAGGGACGTTATCCTATGGCATTTGGGGCCCAGTGCAGTAATTTGGCCTTTGGCAATGAGGGGCCTGTACACACATGAGTGACATTAGCAATAATAACTTCATGCATTTCCCCACATGCTAACAGAGTTTAAATTATAATGCTGAAAAAAACATTAGAAAAGAAACTCTGTGTAATTGCATGTTTACCATTCCAAATAAAACTACTGAAAATAAATAAAATGATTGTAACTTGCAATTCCTATACTTTCTCAATCTACAAAAAGATAACTTTGGAAATACATTAGGATGATACCTTGCCAACTGTACCAGATGTGAAACTAATGCATACAAATGGTCACTTTCCTTTGCTGATTACTATCTGTGTTTTGAAATCAAAAATATTTTAGTGCCCAAAAAGTGTTGTGGAATGAATAAAAATGCAAACTCACAAACTGACAAATATATCATATACCCTAACTAACATGATATTGATTCAGTAGTTTTACAAAAGTTATTGTAGCTCTCTTTTGGAGGGTTCCGTGAATTGGCACTCTCCAAACAGGATATTGCTCTAAACCTGTTGGAAAAATAGATCACCAGAACCTTCGCCAAGTGGAAGAGTGGATTTGATAATAAAGTTGGCATTGCTTCCACGAAGGACAGGGCCAGGACATGTATTATCAGCAAAGGACTGGATGGTGTCCTGGTGCAACTGTGCATATATACCTGGGCATATACCTATATTAAAAATAGAGATACCACCAGATGAATGTTGCAGCAAAGTCCAATTTCAGGGGCCCTGAGGATTACCTTCCTTATGGTGAAAGCCAAATATATTAGATGTCAAGCACAATCTGACTGCATAATGATGTATTTTTAAGTGATCTGAGCATAGATATGCATGCATGTATTGTATGAATGTATTGCAGGGAATATATGATATATATAATCTATGATGAAACCCTGGTTGGGATTTGTCTAGGAGGTTTTATATGGATTTTATAATTTACATTTCTGTTTAAGATTTTGTGTGTACAATAAAAACAGTTTATGAATAGTTGGTGGATGTTTGCAGGTGCCCCTAAGGAGGGTCTGTGAGATCTATCCACACAAACAGGCACCATTCAAGGATAGCATATTAGTGGAATAGTGGAAAAAGAGAAGTAACACTTTACTATTTCATACAATGTATAGCCAAAGTATGCCTGTTGGTTGATCAATCTGAATATGGAAGGGTATGTCAGTGTAGTAGTGATGAGTATAGAAGCATTGGTACAATGGTAATGGGGGGTGCTGGTATAGTGGTGGTGAGGGACTGAAGGAGCAGTGGAGAATGGTGCCTCCATTTAGGTGTTATCAACTGTAGCTACAAATACTAGTAGCAGTCCTCCTGACCAGCAGCGGAGGTCAATGGTTGCAAGCTGCCAGGTCAGGGATTATAGTGTGAGTTGCAGTAGAAGAAAGGTGGTGTAGGAAGGTGGTGTGAGCTGGTGGGGCTTCAAATTAAAGGCCACATCCCATTACAAACTGTATGAACATCTTTAGTCCCATTGGGGGGATGTTCTGGTGCCCCTCTGTCAGTCCTTGTCTCATGACTCACATCTTACCACTCTTGCCCTCTTGGATGATGCACCCCACTGGAGCATGGTGTCCAGCCTCTCATCCTGGAAGTCATCCTTTCTTTTGCTCTGACATATGCTTTTGTAAGTACAAAATCTTTTGGTTATGTGAAAACATTTTTGGGGTTATCTGTTTATTTATTTTTGGTATATTCATTTATGATTGTTTATATATTCATTAGAAAGTCCTTTGTCTTTCATGCCCCCTGAGGAAGATCTAGAATATGGAATGATCGAAATGCGGTGGGAATTGTTTCTTTCTTTTCTGTGTGGTTTCATATTTTGTATTAAGAGTTTTCTTGTAAGAATACTGTCAGAGCAATATTCTTTTTAGAAATCATGTATTTAACATTACCATGGAAATGTGTATGTAATAAAGTTGATAATCTTTTTTTAACCAAATGTCTTTTTCAATATATGTATGATCATATTGCTGCATTAAAGTCCCACTGGGGGTTCTTTGGGTACATCAGCTTTTGACTTTAGCTTGTTCAATTTAGTTTTGAAAATAAAACCTGTAAGCTGATTGGTTTCTGTGCAGAGCTGCACCTGATTTTGCATTCTCCAGTTTTAGTAAATAAATGTTGGGTACAGGCCCCGCTGCCTGCACACTAGCAGTAGAACCCTATAGATTTGTATGGGGCTAAGAGACTGATCAGTCTATGGAGTTCTACTTCATACATATGTGTTTTTCAAATATTGCAAAGCGATTCTTTTAAAGTATATGTAAACCTACATGTATACATATAAAAAACATAAATACCTTTTGTCCCTTTCTTATAAGTGATCACATGCCCTCTGCTCTAGCTGCATATAGCGCTGGGGGAGGAGAAACAGCAGTACACCGACATTCCCAGTAAATTGCTGTCCGAGGGGGGGGTGTATCAGCCCAAGTCTGATCGTTGGAGGAGAGTAGGCTGAGTTCCCAGCACAGCTAGAGAACTGACCACACTGTGCTCACCTGCCTAGTGTGGTCAGTTTTTAATAGGAAAGCAGAGGGACTGTTAGGAACACCAGAGAGTTCACACAAAGGAAGCAATACAAAGAGAAGAGGATACTTTTTAATACAAGTATAGGGTACAGCAGGCACATATCGGGAATATGAAATGTTGAGTTTACATATTTTTTAACAGTAAAAGCACTCAATTTATTAAACTCTAAATTGATTTAAAACATATTTGCTATTTTCTTAAACATAATAAAGCAGCTTACATTTAATAAGCTACACGTTTTTTAAAATATATTGAAAGCTCACATTGCCTGCCATTTTGGGAAGCGTCCTCCTAAGTCCTCATAGTTCACACATAACATAATTAGCAATGTCTGTGTAAATATGAGTGTTAACTTTTGCAAAGGGCGGCATCAGGCCCCCGGGCCGCAGTTTGGAGACCACTGTTCTAGAGATTTACAAGATTTGTTAGACAACCAGGAGAACTTGGAGAGGACCCACAAAAAAGTCTTGAGTTTCCTGTGTGAATTGACAGCTATGAACTTAGCAACTCTTCCACTATGATTAAGAAGTCAGTCATCTGACCTCTGGGGGCTTTGAACTGTTCCTTTACAATTAGTATGGGATTCATAAAGGGACTGATGAGAAGTATATTGTATATGTAGCAATTTATTTGGCTTACACAAAGAGATAATGTGTTTGTCAAAGCAATAGCCTGTGAACCTGTTTTGTGTGACTGATAGAGCTATGTTTTTTACAAAGACTGGGTCCATATAGTTACAATTAGAGATGAGCGAATCGAACTTGGCGAAGTGGAATTCGTTTCGAATATTAGGAAAAATTTGATTCGCGCCGAATCCGAAAATTAGCAAACTTCGGATGCACGAATCGAATTTTCCCCGATCGGCCGATTTTCATCCCTTCTACAGCCGGCAAAAAGTGTCCCTGCAGAGAGCTCCGCTATTTCTGACAGTTCTCTGACAGTTCCTTCACATTTACAGCGGTTGAAACATTGTATCTATTTGTTTCCATTTAGGATACAGATGTTTTTATTCGGAAACAAATAGATACAATGTTTCAACCGCTGTAAATGTGAAGGAACTGTCAGAGAACTGTCAGAAATAGCGGAGCTCTCTGCAGATACACTTTTTGCTGTACTGGAATTCTTATTTTTATCCTACTTCTTCTTCTTCTTCTTCTTCATCCTCATCCTCATCCTCTTCTTCTTCTTCTTCTTCTTCATCCTCATCCTCTTCTTCTTCTTCTTCTTCTTCATCCTCATCCTCTTCCTCTTCTTCTTCATCCTCTCCTTCGTCCTCATTCTCTTCTTCTTCATTCTCATCCTCTTCTTCTTCATCCTCTTCTTCTTCTTCATCCTCATCCTCTTCTTATTCTTCTTATTCTTCATCATCCTCATCCTCTTCTTCTTCTTCTTCTTCCTCACCATCATCCTCTTCTTCTTCTTCTTCTTCTTCTTCATCCTCATCCTCTTCTTCTTCTTCTTCTTCATCCTCATCTTCTTCTTCTTCCTCATCCTCATCCTCTTCTTCTTCTTCTTCTTCCTCATCCTCTTCATCTTCTTCTTCTTCTTCTTCTTCTTCATCCTCATCTTCTTCTTCTTCATCCTCATCCTCTTCTTCTTCTTCTTCATCCTCATCCTCTTCTTCTTCTTCTTCTTCATCCTCATCATCTTCTTCTTCCTCATCCTCATCCTCTTCTTCTTCTTCTTCTTCATCCTCATCCTCATCCTCTTCTTCTTTCTTCTTCTTCATCCTCATCCTCATCCTCTTCTTCTTCTTCTTCTTCCTCATCTTCTTCTTCATCCTCATCCTCTTCTTTTTCTTCTTCTTCTTCTTCTTCTTCTTCCTCATCCTCTTCTTCTTCTTCTTCCTCATCCTCTTCTTCTTCTTCTTCTTCTTCTTCATCCTCATCCTCTTCTTCTTCTTCTTCTTCTTCATCCTCATCTTCATCCTCATCCTCTTCTTCTTCTTCTTCTTCTTCATCTTCATCCTCATCCTCATCCTCTTCTTCTTCTTCATCCTCATCCTCTTCTTCTTCTTCTTCTTCTTCATCCTCATCCTCTTCTTCTTCTTCTTCTTCATCCTCATCTTCTTCTTCTTCTTCATCCTCATCCTCTTCTTCTTCTTCTTCTTCTTCTTCATCCTCATCCTCTTCTTCTTCTTCTTCTTCTTCTTCCTCATTCTCTTCTTCTTCTTCTTCATCCTCATCCTCATCCTCTTCTTCTTCTTCTTCTTCTTCTTCTTCATCCTCATCCTCATCCTCTTCTTCTTCTTCTTCATCCTCATCTTCTTCTTCTTCATCATCCTCATCCTCTTCTTCTTCTTCTTCATCCTCATCCTCTTCTTCTTCTTCTTCTTCTTCTTCCTCATCCTCATCTTCTTCTTCTTCTTCATCCTCATCCTCATCCTCTTCTTCTTCTTCTTCTTCTTCATCCTCATCTTCTTCTTCTTCATCCTCATCCTCTTCTTCTTCTTCTTCTTCATCCTCATCCTCTTCTTCTTCAATTGAAGCTGCTTCTGCTCCGCCACTCTGCCATTGGACTCTTGATAGTCGTCTCCCCACACTGCTGCTGGGGGGACTTTTTAACATAGGCCTCTGTATGGCCTTCAATTTAAGCTGCTTACGCTTCGCAACTCTGCCATGGGCCCCTGTACCGCCTCCTCATGCTGCTGCCAGGTCCAGAGTGTGTCATGGGTCCCTGTACGGCCTCCCATTGCTGCTGTCTCCATCGCCACACTCTGCCATGTGCCACTTTCAGGTCTCCTCACACTGCTGGTGGGTTCCATTTTGTCATAGGGTGCTGTATGGCCTCCCATTGCTGCTGCCTCCACCGCCACACTGTGGCTCCACACTCTGGTTTTGGCCCCGTGACTGCCCAAATGAGTGAAGTGTGCGGTGATTCTAAGATCGACGGCACTCATCTGCATGTCATACTGACTGACAGTATTATTTCTCTTCCCCAGCAGACTCCAAGGGCATTTAAATTAAAGGTACAGTGTTCTGCACTAATATAAAGGCTCTCTGAAGCCTAGAAACCCTTTTAATAAGTTAAATTCGCAGCGAATAAATTCGCATCGAATCAAATTTATTCCGCAAATTCGGCGAATCAGCCGAATCAAATTTTTGAATAATTCGCTCATCTCTAGTTACAATGTACAGCAGGTTGAGCAACCGTGTCATACCAAATTCAGGGTCCACACACCTTAAAAGAAAATTCCACCTTCTGCTAAATATATTTAATATACCCATTTTGCAAAAATAAAAAAATTTGCATTTATTATGTTATTGGTACTGATTCAGCAAAACACTGAAACTGCGATCAATGGATAATGGATAGAATGCCTAGCTCCTGCAGATGTTTCCTCCTGCTCAGGAACCTCAATACAGACCTTTTGTTACGGAGCTGGAGAAAGTATCAGTGGATTATAAGTGTGATGACATCAGAGCACTGGTGTTCCATTCAGAACTACGAGTCCTTCCGGCAGTGGAAGATGGGACTTGTAGTTTTCTCATTAACAGATCTCTGTGAATTGATGACAAGTTGAAGCAAAAAAGAAGCCAGCAGGGAGATGATTCTTTAAGTGTGAAGGAAAGGGGGAGTTTGAACTTAGGGGCAGTGGACTCTGACCATGTTTGATATTACACCCTAAATAGGATGTAAAATAAACCATGATCAGAAAGATGGACTTAGCTTTTAAGTTATGTCACAAATGCAGACATATTTACTGAATGCAGCAGAGTTGTAAACTAACTTTATATTCTGCTGCAAAAGGGACCAATGGAATAAGACATATTTAGTAAAATAGGGCAGCACAGTGTCTAAATGGTTAGCACTTCCGCCTGACAGTACTAGGGTCAGTTCGAATCCCAACCACAGCACCACCTGCCTGAAGTTTGCATGTTCTCCCTGTGCCTGTGTGGGTTTCCTCCAGGTACTCCGGTTTCCTCCCACACTCCAAAGACACGATGGTAGATTAATTGGCTCCGGTCTAAATTGGCCCAAGTATATGAATGTAAGTTAGGGGCCTTAGATTGTACACCCTTTGAGGTTCAGGGACTGATGTGAATGTACGATATACACCGTGTTCCAAATTATTATGCAAATTCTATTTAAGTGTCACAAAGATTAAATATTTTGTTTTTCAATTTAACTCATGGATGGCATTGTGTCTCAGGGCTCTTTTGATCACAGAAAACAATCTCGGACACCTGTGATAATTAGATTGGCAGGTGAGCCCAATTTAAGGAAAAACTGCTAAAGGACAGTGTTCCACATTATTAAGCAGAGCACCATTTTCAATCAATATGGAGAAGAAAAAGGATCTCTCTGCTGCCGAAAAGAGTGAAATAGTTCAATGCCTTGGACGAGGTATGAAAACATTAGATATTTCACGAAAACTAAAGCGTGATCATCGCACTATTAAGAGATTTGTGGCTGATTCAGAGCACAGACAGGTTTGTGCAGATAAAGGCACATTGAGTAAGATTTCTGCCAGATCCAGGCATCGGATCAAGAGAGCAGCTGCTAAAATACCATTACATAGCAGCAAACAGATATTTGAAGCTGCTGGTGCCTCTGGAGTCCCACGGACATCAAGGTGTAGAGTCCTCCAGAGTCTTGCAACTGTGCATAAACCTTCTATTCGGCCACCACTAACCAATGCTCACAAGCAGAAATGGCTGCATTGGGCAGAAAAATACATGAAGACTAATTTTCAAACAGTCCTGTTCACTGATGAGTGCCGTGCAACCCTGGATGGTCCAGATGGATGGAGTAGTGGATGGTTGGTGGACGGCCACCCTGTTCTAACAAGGCTGCAACGTCAGCAAGGCAGTGGTGGAGTCATGTTTTGGGCTGGAATCATGGAAACAGAGCTGGTCGGCCCCTTTAGGGTCCCAGAAGGTGTAAAGATGACCCCTGGAAAGTATGTGGAGTTTATGACTGACCACTTTCTTCCCTGGTACAGAAGGAAGAACTATGCTTTCCGTAATAAAATCATCTTCATGCATGACAATGCACCATCTCATGCTGCAAAGAATACCTCTGCATCAATGGCTGCTATGGGGATAAAAGGAGAGAAAGTCATGGTGTGGCCTCTATCCTCCCATGACCTCAATCCTATTGAGAACCTTTGGAGCATCCTCAAGCAAAAGATCTATGAGGGTGGAAGGCAGTTTACATCCAAACAGCAGCTCTGGGAGGCTATTCTGACATCGTGCAAACAAATTCAAGCAGAAACTGTCCAAAAACTCACACGTTCAATGGATGCAAGACTTGTGAAGCTGCTATCAAATAAGGGGTCCTATGTTAAAATGTAACGTGACCTGTTAAAATGTTTAAAAAGTTAAAATGTTGTTAAAAGTTTGATTGAAATAGCTTTTGATTTCAGTAAATATGCTGCAAAACACAACAAAAGACAATTTTCAGTTCTTTACAACCTATAAAGTGTTTTGAAACTTACTGTGCGTAATAATTTGGAACAGTGCATTGTAAGTGTTTTATGTTTAAAAAAAATCCTGTTATCATTAGGAGGTTTGTTCAATAAAATTTGAATTGTACTCTTAATAGTTGATAACATGAGAATTATGCTGACTGTTATTTACATCAATTATTTAGGTAAATGAGAAACATATCATTTGGATAATAATTTGGAACAGGGTGTATATATATATATATACAGTATATATGTAAACCGTTGCATAAATTGACAGCACTATGTAAGTACCTGAAATAAAAATAAATAAAATGAGCTGAAATAATCCATTGGTTTCAGCTGTGGCATATGGTATTATCATTAGAATCTCCTTCCTACTGTCACTGACAGGAAGTATTACCAATTGTATTTCTTCATAAACAGCTTTACACTATGCCATAACTTCTATTATAGTGTCATCCTGAAACCCATCACAAGATATAATGTAATATAAACCTCCTGCCAGACTCACAGATAATACACAACATCATATTTCTGTTCTGTAATCCCTTCTTGTTTAACTCCTTGGTGCCGACGGTATGTAAATAAGCAGCCTCTTGCTGGATGGGTCATGAGAGGCCTCATATTTGCGTACCCATTGTAAACAAACATGTGCCGAGAACACACGCTTCCACATTTACACAGGTCCTGATCGCTACTTGTGATCTGGAGCTTTACGATCATCTGACCGCTGTGACAGCCAATCACAGAGGTCACATGACCCCAAACCCTGCCCAGCTTCCTGCCATCATAAACCCCTTAAAGGGCCGCAAGATGCTTGCACCAAGGGGTTAAACCTGAGCTCTGGGGAAAAGAAAAATCCTCCCTAACCCTCAGTTCACATCTGTGTGGGTGAAGCCACTGCGGGACCCACACAAATGCCTGCAGCAGCACCACCCACACAGAGGAATGTGGGACCTGCGGGCGGGTGCCAGTAATTCTAAGGACATGCCACCCGCACTGGAAATCACAACTGTACTGGTTCCTGTGCGGGCTGTGATTTCCAAAGAAGTGCAGGGACTTCTTCTCTGTGTGTCCTGGGGGACGGGAGTCCATTCAAATGAATGGGCTCTCGTGCCCACACAAATCACGACCCTCACGACCACAAAGATGTGAACCAGGGCTAACAGTGGGGCTCTCCCAGCAGCGAAAGGGTTAACTGCTTGTTTATGTCTAGGGTACCAATAATAAGGAATTTTACTTACCTACTCCCTCACCTCTGCAGGCTTCCTTCATGCTATACAACCAATCCCCGCAGCCTCTTCTCCAAGTCTACATTCACACACTAATGCTGGCTATTGGCCCTGCATTGTACTTGAAGAGGTCAGCATGTCTGCAACCCCTGGAGCACCTTAGGCTACATTCACATCGGCGATTTAGGCTGGGGAGAATTGCAGCAGCAGTAATCTCCAGGTGAAGCCGACGTCTCTGTTCACTATTATGTCAATTTGCCAGCGGCTGTAGTTATTTACAGCTGTCTGCACAGGCAGCAACTCCCTGCGGTGATCACTAAGTATGGCAGATATATTGGATTCTTTGGGCACCGTAAGAGACCACACAGTAAAATACATACAGCCATTTATTGACATAAAAGAGTCATATATTCTTTATAGGACCCATTGTACAAGCATGGTATGTTATGTTTGTACAATGGGTCCAATGATGAATATATGACTCTTTTATTTCAATAAATGGCTGTATGTATTTTACTGTGTTGTCTCTTACGGTCTCTTACAGTGCCCAAAGAATCCAATATTTCTGCTGTACTTAGTGTCTGGCTATTTTTCTCCTTGTTTCCAGTAGGATTTTCCACTAGGAAGCTTTTTTGTTTATTTTTACCTGCGGTGATCACTGCGGGACACACTCAAGAAAAAGAGGAGAATGACAACTGCTTTGGGGCATGAGGAATTAGGTAAGTAAAAGTTCTGTTACTGGTACCCTAGGTATAAGAGAGTATTTAACCCTTTCTCTGTGGAGTCCCACTACAAGGGATGTTTTCTTTTCTCTGGAGGTCAGAGGTCAGCTTTAACAAGTCTCATTTTGCAAGTAAATGCTCACCTTATCAACAATTCAACATTGATACCTAGTAACAAATATTTACTGAGGACTGAACAATAGGCACATCTGAAAGTAATATATATGTACATACTCTATCCTGCATCTACTGTATATATTTATATTTAATATAACAGAGCAATTTTCCACCCAGTTCAACCTCACATGCCTAATTTTTTCTTTTAAAATAAGAAGACAAAAATACATGTTACAACATTACTTCAATGTATTGTTTACATCGCTTTTTTTCAAAATATTTTTAAAGTGTTACTAAACCCACAACAGTAAAATCAGTCTGTATATGCAGTAAAACATGCTTGGTATACTTACTGTGGAACCTAATGGGTTAATCCTTTTGCATTGTGTACAAAGTCTGTTTAATCCTGACTTCTCTGCTCTTCTTCTAGTTCAAAGGTCCATGTCTTATCTCCTGATTAGGCAGACTGAACCATAGCCATTCTGCTCAGTTTAGTGTGTATTGCTAGAGAGGTTTTCTTTTCTTTTTCTTGGGAGAGTGTATGTGATCAGCACAGCGCCAATCACCACTGTCCAGACAGAGGTAAGGGGTTTTGTATCCTCCTAGAGCAGAAAGAAAGCTCCTCCTACAAGCGTTAACCAATGCTCAGCTGGGCACTGATAGAAGTCACAAGACTGCTGTAACTGCTGATGAGAAAAGGTATTTACATAGTTACCTAGTTAGTCTGGCTGAAAAAAGACAAAAGTCCATCCAGTTCAACCATTAAAAAAAAGTTATAATCCTATACCCACACAAAAGAACCCAGCAAAGCATGATCCAATTAGCTCCTGCAGGGGAAAAAAATTCCTTCCTTTAGCAATTTATATTTACTAAAATAATTGCACTTCCATGTTCTGTGCACTGTGGGAGACCAGATATAGCGAATGCAGGGTCCTGGGTTTAGTAACACTTTAATATACAGTATTTAAAATGGAATCAACTTTGAAATCAGATTACCTTAAACCAGATACATTGATACTTACCTTTGCTTCAACAGTCCAGCTCCCGCATGGCCTGGCACCTTCTCCCCATCTTCTTCTGGGTGTTGGTATTTGGCCATCTTGATTGGCCAGCTTGGGATGACATCACATCTGCACATATGCAGGAGCGCAGTCACCTTGGCACACAGGCACTGTGCCAGAATGTAAACTGGGCTGCGTATGCACACTGTCTGCGGACAGGCAAGTAGATTTGTTTTGTTTCAGACGAGACATTGCATGTCTCTTCTTCAATGAAGAGCCTGTCTCATCGCAGTTTAACATTGGCATTTAGTTCCATTTTAATTCACTGTATTAATTACACACCGGAAAGCATTTGTATAATGCCTTGATCTAACTGTACATTTCATTACACGCTAAAGGCTATACTTATAATGTATAATGTTAAGTACATGATAGGTCTGTGCCTCTGCCTAGACAATATGTTTCGTGCACATGCCACTGTCACTGTCATGTGAAACATAGCAGTGACGCAAGGCACCTAGCAGAACAATAGAACTTCTGATAAGCCTCATTGGACTTTAACCTTCACTAGAGCATATGTGATACATTATTTCTGCAAATGACCCTGCCTCCTTTTCAGGCAATTCAACAAGTGCTTCATGGGAGGAGATAGCTGCTAACCATAAATAAAGCTGAGAGCTGAATTGGAAGAAAAGGCTCAGCTCTAGTCTGTTCTGCTCTGCTTTCTCCCTTCAGCACTGTTCTAACATTAGCACCATGGACAGCGGTTTTCTCAAGCTGGATGCTGCGGAGTTCTTGGAGATTTGGCAGCGTTTTGACTCTGATGGTAAGCAAGCAGCTCCACATGTGTTTTTATATTTTTTATTAAGTCTCTTTGAACCTTTAGGCTAATTAAACACACAGAGAAAATTTTAAAACTTCATTTCATCTAAGCACATAATAATACCGTGCAGCAGTGTATATAATGTAAAAAATGATGCCTACCCATTTAAAGACTTGTATAAGCTTTGTTTTAAATGTAAACATTTGGAGAATTATACTTGCTTTTGACTGCAACATGCATAGATTTTAATAGACCAAAAAAAGAGTGAAGCTTTAAACAGCCTCAGAATGGTCATCCATATTACAAAAGTAATTTGAAATCTGCAGTCTTTTGATTGAAGCATACATAAAACTCCAGTCAAAAACAAAAAGTCAATTGAATAGTATTGAAAGTATGCAAGTTAGGTATTCTGTAAGCAATACAAACACAATAGAATGACAAAACACATTGCAATGTAAAAACATGCTGGTAGGTTAATTGGCTTTTGACAAATTTGGCTGTGCTATGTGTGTGTATGAATGTGAGATAGGAATATGTGTGTATGTAGGTGGGGTAGGGACCTTAGCTTGTAAACTACTTGAGAGCAGAGGCTGATGTAAATGTACAGTATGTAGAGTACTGCCTAAACTGTTGGCACTACAAAAATAATTGTAAAAAATAAACAAATACAATAAAATGTGCCTTATGGATAGCTTACACAGCTGAACCTGTACTATATAAAGTTGTGCAAGAAATAAAAATAAAAAAAAATAAGGCTCTGTATACATTCACAGTATATAGTATAAATAAACATACAGTATATGTGTGGATAGATAGATAGATAGATAGATAGATAGATAGATAGATAGATATCATACACAACACAGTGGTGTATACTGCAGGTTCTGGACAGGCTTATTAATAATTATAGACATAATTAGTGCAAAATGTTAACAACCTTCAACTCACATTTCATATTCATTTTACAGCTGACAGTATCACTTCACTAAAGAGATTATGAAGGCAAAGTATTTTCCATTTCCGCGGAAATTGGATGTAATTTACTTAGTAAAAGACTTCCAATCCTCGGAAATGTCAACAGTGTAAAATACCTTGTATAACCCATTATTGTTGACCTTGCTTCACCCACCAGATCAGTCTTCTATTATTTTATTTTTTCACATTAAGGATATACAGAGCAGAGCTTATTTAATGAGGCAGTTGAAACAGTGAAGTGGAACTGCGGTAGACCAGAATAGACAAATGTATTTCAACTTTCATTATTTAGAGCAATCAGAGCAACAATAAATGATTGTTGATTGGTTTACATGGCTTACTGCATCTGTCTATTTCTTATTTAAAAAGCCAAATAATTGATTTTATACATAACTGAAATAAATTCTTTGCTTGTAAGTACTAGTTTAAGACATAAATGTAACAGTCATAAATATGGATTTAAAATATATTTTCTATGTATCTAGACAACGGTTACATTGAAGGTAAAGAGCTTGATGATTTCTTTTGTCACCTTCTTAAGAAGCTAGGCACAGTAAGTAACTTCTATCTTCTACTATTATGGTTTATATTTAAGAAATATAAATTTTAATGGTAACTATTAGTTTTATAAATACATTTGTGAATATATATTTGCCCATGCATTTGCAGTCCTTACATAAATAATGTTAACATATATCTGTGCATAAAAGATTATTATATGAGAGGAGCTGCATTCATATGGCTATACATTTAAAAACAGTTACTATATATATGTGGATATTGTGTATATGTATTTCACATGTAGGCTTAATAATACAGAAAGACGTTATTCAGTTTATATCTTTAATGTATCACTTGACAAAGCGGAAGCTCTTACTAGTTACCAATAAGTTGCCTTGGCTAGCAGAATGTCAAGTATGAAGAATGGTGTTTTTGTTGATATTGCTGATTTATATATTAATAAAATGTTGACTTTATAGTCAGAATCTATTTTTAGTTGAATTATTGCTTTGTTGGAATGTGCATTGAAACAAGATGAGATTGCTTGTTAATTATATCAAAGTTACATATTGTATTATCTATTTTTACTATAGTAGAAATAACTCAATAACAGGCATCTCACTTTATAATGCCTACTATGTGCACGTTTGATTTTTCTGTTGGACCTTTACTGTTTTCTGATGGACCATTACCATTCTGAACCCTTTTCCTTAAGCCATGGCCCTCCAAACTATTTATGTGTGTTTTTCTAATGGACACACAATGGTTCACATTATATGTTTGTATTGTAAAACTGAATAAAAAAATGTATTGAACAAGAAATAACTTGATACCTAGAGTCGCTACTTGCTACAGCAGATTATGTGACCACAATTTACCTACAAGGATAGATAGATAAATAGATACATTTATAAAGATAGATAGGAACTGCTACTGATGTTATTGTTTATTTATTACAGGTACTTATATTGCACTGTCAATTTACACAGCGCTTTACATATATACTGTACATTCACATCAGTCCCCAACCCACAAGGGTCAAACAATCTAAGGTCCCTAACTTACATTCATACATACACATACTAGGGCCAATTTAGACAAGAGCCAATCAACCTACTAGGATGTCCTTGGAGTGTGTGAGGAAACCAGAGTACCTTGAGGAAACCCATGCAGGCACAGGGAGAACATGCAAAAACCAGGCATGTGGTGCTGTAGTTGGGATTCAAACCAACAGCCCTAGTACTGCCAGGCAGAAGTGTTATCCATTTAGCCACTGTGCTGCCCATTGTTTATTGCTATATAAGTACCTGTAATAAATAAATAATAAAAATAATAAAATCAGTAGCAGTTCCTATCTATCTTTATAAATGTATCTATTTACCTTGTTTATGATGGTGCAGTATACAAAGGCTGTTGTCTTTATTCTTTTTCTACCAGGTGAGTCACTAACCCTCAATAAGAACATGCATATCAGATGTCATACACCTGCCATGCATATGCTTATGCTTAATGACTGATTCAACATGTATTGATGTAAAGATAAGAAAGACACTCACCTTCATAAACAAGTCAGTGATTGCTGCTCTCATATTTCTATCCTGAACTTACGGAACAAGCTATATTATACTTGTAAATGGTGACAATTAAAATGGACCTTTCAGTAAGTCTGTACAAATAAATTCCTGGCGTGTCACAATATACAGCATCTTTATTATTATTTGTTTTTTTTTTTTAAGTTGCACCTTTTAGCATTAAAAATCAATTCTCTCAGTCCCCTCTACCCCATTGATCAGACTGTAACACTATAACTTTGCAGCAAGTCACAAGGTAAGCATCTACAGCAAGGGCTGTTCTGTGGCAGTCAGCTTCCTACTGTCTCTCACTTACAGAAAGCTTGATATACCAAAAGGTCCTCATAACATTCAAACAAATTCAAGCCTACCTTGGAATTTTAAAACTGATTATTCATACATTATTAGAAAAACTGGAAATAGCGTAGACCAGACATCAGAAAACAGCCCCCCCACCCTACATGTGTTGGGCATTCTATTTCTTAGATAGCACTAGTAGAAAACTGATAGATTTCACCTGTCATTTGAAACCGCTTGTTAAGGCAACACCTGTTATTTATTTATTTCAGGTACTTATATAGCAATTTACGCAGCACTTTATATTGTACATTCACATCAGTCCCTAACCCTCAAGGGGCGTACAATCTAAGGTGTTTGTTGATTTAGGTTTAGGTTTTCGCTTTGTTGGTTTATTCCTTATATACTTTCATATTGTACAGATGTTAAAAGGACAAACAATCATGAATGAGAATCATTCCATAAAAGTCTCAAACTCAGAGACATTAATAGAGAGAACCATTTATTAATGCTAATTACTTAATTAAGTTAATAGCTCTCAAGCACTATAACATCAGAGGACAAATAAAAATCAAGTCAGATTTCCCTAAGTACGGTAGGTATTCAGGCACTAGCATAGCTTTTACCAACTTCCCCAAGATGAAGCACAATGTTGTCGATGTAAGTACATTGCAAAGCCTTGCCACACCCTATTGCCATTATGAGCAATAGCCCAAGCTGGCTGAAGCTACAGCCTGGCCATGAGTTGGTCCAGCTTTACTAGCACTTTGCTACTTTTGGTGCATGTATGAATGTACACTGCAGTACATTATGATGTAATTGAATATGGTACCCATTACAATGTATTTTCATTGTGTATATATTTTGATTTATTCCAGTTTATTTGAATTATACTTAATGCTGTGTGGCATTATTTGCACAATTGCACTGCCTGGATGTACTCTCCTTTCTTATAGATATTGTCAGTTCCTCATCGCGTTGCTATTTGAATGACAGTGTATATGCCATCCTTGCTAAATGGCTACTGAGATAAAGTTAGTTTCAAGATAAGTTCCCTAGACACTGCCTTGTGTCCGGTGAATCTTTATGGGTAGGAGCTCATGCACTGAATTGGAGGTATCAGAAATGGTAAAACACTATCACTTTGAAGCCCTACTAATATTTGGTGTGTATTTTGGATAGCTTGGTTACATTAAGGTTACTCTCCACAAATAAAAATTAAACATTGATTTTCATACAGAGAGAACTTCCTGCCTGCTTACTTAGTACCTCAGCTGTTCATCCAGACATATATTTACTACACCAGTCTACTCTAGTCCCTTTGCTATTAAAGTGGTCACTCTGGATCCTCCTTGGCTGAGAAGCT
Organism: Staurois parvus; assembly: GCF_062004578.1. Classification (NCBI taxonomy): domain Eukaryota; kingdom Metazoa; phylum Chordata; class Amphibia; order Anura; family Ranidae; genus Staurois; species Staurois parvus. The sequence goes on along the minus strand of NW_028318083.1, from coordinate 9,672,073 downwards.
AAAACACTCACTGAAGGCTACTTCATGCCTCTCAAACACTGGAAGCAAAAACGTGCCAGTGCTAAGAATATTCTCTCGCCCACAAATCAGATTCCAACCTGCTTTGGAAGTTTAAATATGATGTGGTATCAGGGGCGGACTGACAACTCATGGGGCCCCCAGGCAATAGGGGATCATGGGGCCCCTGTGTCCTTGCCAAACTCAAAAAAGCCTATGAAAAAGGTACCAGGGGCATCTCATGGGGCCCTCTACTGACCCCCAGCCCTCGGGCAGTGCCCGACTTTCCAAACGGTCAGTCCGCCCCTGTGTGGTATGCAAATAAAGTGGACGCAAGCACAGGTTCTACCAAGCAAACTGTTCCTGTCCCACTGACCCTGTGAGCTGCTTTATAGAATCTTGATTTAAGAGATTACTGGCAACTTGAATAAAGAACAGTGAACTTTCTGGCATTGACAGCTTTGGTTAGCTAGTTATTAGTAGCTCACACTTTCTTTGAATCGCTTTTGTAGTACCAGTCTTTTTATGATATGGAACATACAGGTTGGATAGAAAATACCATCATGAATGACATTATCAGTTAATGAACATAAACGCTAGCTACACTCCTTTAGTTTTATACAGTGAACAGCTTGCTGTATTCATGGAAAGAAAACAGGTCCATGAATGGGAACTGGGATTCTACAAAAAGTATTAAATAAACATGAAGAGAGATGCTTCAAACAATGCAGAGACTAAACGCCATTTTAATGCTACACAAAAATCGACAACAAGTATAACATAATAGATTTAAGGAAGATGGTCATGAATTTAAAGTAGTATTAGACCCCAAAACAAAATATTATTACATTTCAACGTACCAATTCTTAAATGTAGTGGCTACATTCATTTTATTTGTAAGCCTTTTTTTATTTATTTTTACCTTGTGATTCGGCCAGTAAATCTATAATTTTTTTCAGCTTAGTTTAACAGACCAGGCTGTCCATAACAAATGGCAGTTAGAGTGTTCAGCAGCCCATTTTATTTTCTAGCAGCAGAGACAATGGTCAGCTTTTATTTGTTTAGTTAAAAACGTTTATGACAACAGAAAATAAAAATTGTTGCTGCAACAGCTTAAAAATGTTTAGCCTGGCTTTAACCACTCACCCTCCTGAAGATTTACCCCCCTTCCTGACCAGGCCATTTGTTGCGTTACGGCACTGTGTTAATTTAACTGATGATTGCACGGTCATACAACGCTGCACCCAAATGAAATGTACATCCTTTTTTTTACGAATTGAGCTTTCTTTCGGTGGTATTTGATTGCCTGTGTGTTTTTTATTTTTTGCGCTATAAAAAAAAAGACTGACTATTTTGAGAAAAAAAACAATATTTTTGACTTTTTTCCATTAAACATGTCCATTAAAAAAAATTTAAAAATCAAATTTCATCATAAATGTAGGCCAAAATGTATTCTGCTACATGTCTTAGCTAATAAAAATCCCAAAAATTAATTGGTTTACGTGAAAGTTATACAGTTATTTACAAATGGCGATAAATATATACTGGGATTTGTTTTTCACTAGTAATGGCAGTGATCAGTGACTTATAGTGGGACTGCAGGACTACTGCGGACATTCTGACACTGGAGGGGAACTGACTTGGTGTCACTGACATCCCCAGTGACACCAATACAGTGATCAGTGATAAAAAAAAGCACTGACACTGTACTAATGACACTGGGCAGAAAGGGGTTAACATGAGGGCTGTTCAAAGTGTTAACTCTGTGCAGGGAGTGTTTTACTAGGAGGCCGTGTCAGTGTGCTTCACTGTAAGCACACTACTTTGGATGGCTGTGCTGTGCACAGCCATCCAAAGCAGTGTGCTTGAGATGACAGGGAGGAGGACTGTTAGTACATAAAACAGTCCTCCTCCCCGCCAGAGATGCTCGGTAATCACCGGGCGCCGCCGGGTAATCATCATGGTGATTGACAGCCGTAAAATGCAAAATCACTTATATATACGTGATTTTGTGCACTCCTGCTGCCCTGTAGCAGTATATCTGCTATAGGGCGGCGGGAAAGCGGTTAATTTCCATCTAAATCTGCTAGTCTAACAATACCCTCTCCCCAGACTAACAATGCTGCTGTCCAAAAGTGTCTCTGTTGCTCCAGTGAAGTGGAGACACCCTAAGATAGGAAGTGTGTTACTGACCAGATCACCAGGTGAAAATAAAAGAACCCCCTCCATAAAAAAAAAATGAAATCACAGTTAAGGACTGGTAAGCTGCTATATATATATATATATATATATATTAATTCCAGACATGACTGCTTCGGAAAAAGCTGGCTGCTGCAGGGATGTTCCCTTGCTCTCTGCACCCGTAAGTATGTTCCCTGTAAGCGAGAGCACTCTGTTTGGCTCATAGTGGTGACTCACCCTCTTAATGATAGAGATTTAAAAGACTAAACTATTGATTATAAGAAAAGTTATGAACAGACACGTGTCTGTAACATATACATTGAGGTTTCTATCATGATTCATTTGACCTGCTAATATATTATTGTGTGATAAAAACGGTTTACACACACATTGAAATTAAATAATGAACTACTTTGCCTGTTAATATAAATTGTTTATACAGTACAGGCCTTCCGTATCATTGAAGAAGCTGATTGAGGCTAATAGCTATTAATCAAGTACACTTAACACAGAGGGTGCTAACACATCTTTAGAAGATCAGTGGTGAATGTATAATTCATATTTGTGCAGGGGAGTATACTGTATGTCTTGGAAAAACAGCTGCTGCTCCTTGTTGGTTTCCGTAGAATTATGAGGCAGAATCCAAACAATCTGAAGTCCTTGTTTCTTCAGTAATAAAGAATATTTGCAAAAGGTGCTCATTCAAGACACTTATTAATATTTTCGGGTCGTAGTTATTAAATTGATCAGATCCAATGGATCTTAAAGTGTATATGTAGCAGAGTGCCCAATTACTTACCATGCTGAGATGCAGACAGAGACTATTTTACCTCCATTTTTCACAACTCCCGAGGATCCTGGACATGCCCAGGGAAGATACGTTTCTCTGCCTCCCACCCATAGTTGCTCAAATAGGCAGATGTGATCAGGTAAAGGTAGCTAGGCAAGTGATCTGCAACCAGCTGGGAGGTCCTCCACTGTCAGAATAAGCATGTGTGCAGGTGGCAGGAGCCTAATAGAATGCAGCTTAACAAAAAGGCCCAATTTATCATAATACTGAGTACTAGCTTAGAAATATATATTCAGTAAAAAGATACAGAACATAGCTGCCTGTGATAATTATCATAAACAATGTCCCTCCTAGTAACGTTCATGGTACCTCTGGTATCACAGATTATAACCAAGCAGGAACCAAGGCCTGAGGACAATGTGCCATCCTACTGGAGTAGGATGGCATGTTGTCCTCAGGTCTTGGATCCTTCTAGGTTTTCATCTGTGTTATCAGAGGTACCATGAACGTTACTAGGAGGGACATTGTTTATGATAATTATCACAGGTAGCTATGTTCTGTATTGTTTTACTGAAATATATTTCTAAGCTAGACATGTTACCTTGATTTAGCCACAGAGAGATTGCTGTGAAGAGACCATCTTTGTGCAGCTTTTTAATATTCTGCAGTGCTTTTATGTTTTTCTGCCATCCTGAACCTGTGTTTTCATTTTTGATTCTAAGTTCATAGTTGCCAACATTTCAAGTTTTTAGGGACACTTGTTTTCTGTTTGTCCAGAAATCTGCATGTACTTTAATTAGTGGTGGAGCATCCATTTAATATGGGTGTGATTCTACAAGAAGGTTAATCATGTGCTTCCATCAGGGATATGACAACAATGAAATAGTTAATTATGTCCAGCCATTTGCTGTCAATGAAAGGGTTAATTATGTACAGCCAGCAAGGATCTGCTAGCGATAAAAGGGTTCATAATGTCTCTAGCCACAAGGGATCTTAGGCTAGTAAGATTCCTGGTGGCTAGAGACATGATTAACCTATTTATTGATAGCAGATCCTTGCTGGTTGCTGTACATTCTTGGCAACTATGCAATAGGCTAGTAAAAGCCCTGTGGTGACTAAAGACAAGATTATTAATCATTTCTCTAGCCACCACAGGGATCTTACTAGCCCATTGCATAATTACCAAGAATGTACAGCCAGCAAGATTCTTGCTGACTGTACATTCTTGGCAACTATGCAGGCTAGTAAGATCCCTGTGGCTAGAGATATGTTTACTAGCAGAGATTATCATAGCTGTCCACACGGACCTTCCCATTCCGCTCTCTCCGCAGCTTCACAGAGCCATGTGAGTCCCCACCACCTGAGTGATCACTGCTGGGGGGAAGGAGGTAAGGGGAGGGATCTGTGCTTGCCAGCATGGTCCTATTGAAAGTGATGACCCCGCCCAGCAGCAGCACTGAGCATCTTTGCATGTCATGCCATTGACTGGACGTGAACAATAAGGGGAAATCTTCTAATGGGGAGAATTGCTCAAAGGGACATAGATTTCCTCTAACTTCCTGTTAAATCTCTGGGAAAGGAAGTTACATTTATTGTTTAAAGTTTATCAATTGTCTGATACACAGACAAAAAAAAAAGGCTGGAGTTTTAACTATCCCCTACTCTATCCAAAACTAATAAAAAACATTTGGGTTATACATATACCACAACGTATCTCGCTGCCAGAACAAAGACTTTGCAAAATTTGGATGTCTTCAGAACAAAAAATGAAAGTAGATTTGCTCAAATTTATTACCAGCACCATGTATGCTTGAAGTAATATTAAAGGCTTATGTTTGTGTATTAAAATAACAAACATGTTATACTTACCTGCTCTGTGTAATGGATTTGCAAAGAGCAGCTCTGACCCTCCTCTCCTCTGTTCCCCCACCTGCACTCCTGGCACAACCCCCCTGTCGAGTGGATCTGTAGCAAGCTGCTTGCTCTGGAGGCAGCATGCTCGCTCCCGTGCCCTGCTCTGTTTGTCCATAAAACACACAGAGTGGGGCTCGGCCCCTCTCTCAGCTCCCTCATTACTGGTTGACAGCAGTGGGAGCCAATGGGGAGGCTCCCAGCACACATGTCCGGTACTTACGGAAAGGTCCCGATCGCCTCTTTCGATCAGGACCTTTCCCAATCATGTGACCGTCGTGACAGCGAATCACGGTGGTCACATGACCTTAAAACCCCGCCCCACCTCCCGGCTTCTGAAACCCTTAAAGGGCTGGGAGGCGCCGGCGCCAAGGGGTTAATATATAACACAAATTATCATCACTAAGAACTTTATATATAACATTATGAATTGTGGTGTTAAATCCACCACAAGCTCTCCTTTAATCTAAATTACTCCAATATAAAATATGTTTCATCTAAAGCTTGGTTAAAACAAAATTATGAGACAAGACCAGTTCAACAAAACCTACACTATATTGCCAAAAGTATTGGGATGCCTGCCTTTACACGCACATGAACTTTAATGGCATCCCAGTCTTAGTCCTCAGGGTTCAATATTGAGTTGGCCCACCCTTTGCAGCTATAACAGCTTCAACTCTTCTGGGAAGGCTGTCCACAAGGTTTAGGAGTGTGTTTATGGGAATGTTTGACCATTCTTCAAGAAGCGCATTGGTGAGATCAGGCACTGATGCTGGACAAGAATGTCTGGCTTGCAGTCTCCGCTCGAATTCATCTCAAGGTCTTCTATCAGGTTGAGGTCATGGCTCTGTGCAGGCCAGTCAAGTTCCTCCACCCCAGACTCGTTCATATATGTCTTTATGAACCTTGCTTTGTGCACTGGTGCGCAGTCATGTTGGAACAGGAAGGGGCCATCCCCAAACTGTTACCACAAAGTTGGGAGCATGAAATTATCCAAAATGTCTTAGAATGTTGATGCCTTAAGAGCTCCCTTCACTGGAATTAGGGGGCCAAACCCAACCCCTGAAAAACAACCCCACATCATAACCCCCCCTCCACCAAACTGTACACTTCGCATAATGCAGTCAGGCAAGTACCATTCTCCTGGCAACTACCAAACCCAGACACATCCATCAGATTACCAGACAGAGAAGTGTAATTTGTTACTCCAGAGAACACGTCTCCACTGCTCTAGAGTCCAGTGGCGGTGTGCTTTACACCACTGCATCCAACGCTTTGCATTGCACTTGTTGATATAAGGCTTGGATGCAGCTGCTTGGTCATGGAAACCCATTCCAAGAGGTTCTCTACACACTGCTGTGCTAATCTGAAGGCCACACAAAGTTTGGAGGTCTTTAACGCATTTCAAAACGCATTTCAACATGCAGTATATATATAAATATTTATTGAAATATATTTTGAAATATATTGAATATGCCCAAAATTATAGTATTTCAAATATATGGCAATATATTTGGGAAGAATATTTTTAAAATATATTTCAAATATATGGGTATATTTGGGGTGCAGTTAACAATGTATTAAAACACACTACAATGCATGTTGCCATGTATTTTATGGTGTGAATGAACATAAAGATCTTCATCAATATTTGCACATTGAAAGTGATGGTGACGAATTAACACAATACAAATTCTTATTATAAGAGTGAGACTGATGGTGTGATAATTTATATAGGTTTACCCTCCCACTTAGCACATTCCACTAGCACACTGGCATGACTTATTTGAATATCTGCAGAACATAACTGCAGAACAAAAGGCACATAAGGATCTACAACAAAAGATTGTTGAATTCATTGCAATTGTTATACCCGATGTTGAGAGATCTGTTTTTTCTTTTCAAAGCTATGAGATTTGAACACATAGCAATGCATTCAAATATTACCTGAATCTGTATCATAAAAAGAGGTTGGGAAAAATTGCTTAAATAATATGTGGAAAGCTGGCAAATTCAAAAAGCAAATAATTACTTTAAGCAAAACTATTTAAAGGTGGTTCTTTGTAAGGAAGCATAATTTGATGTACTTATTCACATGTAAATATTTGCAGTGGCTTATTTATTGTTGAAAATGCATTGATAAAATATGGCAGGCCTAATTTTTAAACAGTCAATGGTATTAAACTAGTGTTGGGCCTATATACAGTACATTCATATTCTGTGAGAAATGGTTTAGGACAAGTTGTCCCATCTTAAAGTGGAACAACACTGCATCTAAAAGCCATAAACCCAAAACCCTCTGTAATTCATGTTTAATATTCAAAGCAAACTCACCCATCCATCCATGTCTCCATGCTTTATTTTGCTGAGAAAATTACTAAAAACACCTTCTGTAGCATATCTGGCAGTGGCCATATTGAATAAGGGCAGATGATTCATGAAGCATTTACTTACTAGAATCTATCCACCCTTAGCTCAGGAATGCAGGCAGGAGGGTGTGTTTAGCTGAGAAATCCCATCTTCCTCTCCAGAAGACTCATGGAATGTATGACATCATTTGCCTAGGCCTGGAAATTAGTAAGTAACTGAAGAAATTAAAAAAAAGTTTAAAATAAGTAACTATGATATACCTTCCTATGTATTTACTAATGCTAGCAGCATTAGGATTAAAAATAGTCAATGTTGATTGGGAGAGTGAAGTTCCAATTTAAGTCTAAAACAAAGATATAAAGTTATAAAGTGGCTATTCCAACTCTTTGAAAAAGATTTCATTACCTATTGACTTATCTACTTATCTTGGACTGATATGGACATGTACATACACATACTATACACGTGCTGGTTTACATGGTGCATGTTACAATGCACACCAATGCACCTGCATCATATGAACAGGACACAAAGAGAGCACTTGTTCTTTGTGTTCAGCCTATGTTGATCTAGTTGAATGCACTTGGCGTGAGTGATCTCTAAATTTCTTTTTAAACTGGAAGTGAACTCAAAAGCATAAGCGTGCACACAGGGTGTGCCAGCTGTGCCTGGGCACACCCTAATCCCCTGTGTGCATTACTATTATTGCTGTGTGTGCCATTGAAGAGATGGGAAAGATCTCACACTGATCGGCTCTGCCTATAAGAGAAGTGTGGAAGCACTTCTCTTTCACTCTGAATTTGCAGGCAGGGAGATAATGTGCCCACAGGGAGATCAGAAAAGACGCATGTGTATTTGAGCTTTGGGGTGCACACCCTAATGCAATAAGCTGCGCAAACTTATACTCAAAAGTGAGGACTTGCTATGCTATAGGGAAAATGTAGAAATGTAAATTGTACCTAAGCAGTACCCTGATAAATGTACCTTTTATGTTGAATTCTCCAGAAAAATAGCAGTACACTTCTTGGTATGTGAGGGTGCCTAGGAACTCCTTTGCCTACAGCCCTACTGCTGTATATCTGCAGTGTGAGATCAAGGGCACTGATGCCTTTGGCTGCTTGGAGTAAATGTCACCAGAGTTTTGCTGACTGTTCTCCTTGCTGGAAGCTTTGATGCTGAAGAAGCAAGTAGCCTCTTCCAAAGATACAGTGCAGAAAAAGGCAACACATCTATAATGGTGGAAAGATCAACTGTAGGTAGACCAAAGGCAATACTGGTGACTAGTCCTTGGCCTTCTGCCTGTTTTTCTTGAGCACAGCTTCCAGAGTTTATTTCCTCTTTATAGAAAAACGTGCTCAGTTTCACTTAAACATTACATAATATATAAAAACAATTATGCAAGACATTTTCTAATTTAACATTAATGTATTTTATTCCTTTTAATAATGTCTGAAACTGCTACAATTTTCTTCAAACTGCCTAAAAATGTCAATATCCCTTCCCTGTAAATATGGCAGCTGGGTCATTCTATAAACTATTTCTAATTTTATTGAGGCTTGATTGGCTACTGCAGAAGTCTGCACTGAGCCTGAAGGTGAGTTACAGTCATCCCCTATAAGAAAAGTTTCATTTTTGGTGGGATTCTTTTTAAGGCCCTTGCAATGCAAATGGCCAGGTCTACCCTTTTTTATTGCAACACTTATGTTGTTCAGATAATGGTAATGAAGGCAGACTCTGCCAATTAGACACTGGACATGGCTAGACTTATGATATTTTCTTCAGAACCAGAGCTAGTAAATATTTGCAATATATGTTGGATAAACATATTGCACTATATATAATTCAGTCAGAGGAGATATTGTTTTCCAATAAAGTAACACTTGGAAGAAGATCAACACTGAAATGTTAACCTGAAATCTTAACACCTTACATTAGATTTGTTGGGGTAGATAAAGAAAGAGTAAGATATCAGTGTAAAACCTGCTTTTCCTTATGAGCTTAAAGCAATATTTCAGCAAAACTTTTTATAATAGGTTAACATTAGTATATGTCTGTTTCAATACATGTAATGTATACAAATCAGTATTACTATGTGAAGTTTCAGTATACAGTGCTAGTAGGACGAATGTGAAGTATATAGAATCACATAACATTAAAGACGTGTACTAGTCTGTGGATGTGGTATAGGAAACAGACGAATGTGAAGTACATAGAATATGTTATATACACTCCACATGCCTTGTTATTTTAAGAGATTGTCATTATATCAAATCTATGGTACCCTCTCATTAGGAGATGACAATAGCAGTCCCTGTCTTGAATCTGGGTAAGCTTTTTTCCTGGATGGATAGCAATAACCCTGCTCTTTCAAGTGACAGACCCTGATTTGAGTTGTCAAATATGTGTCACTCACAGCAAAAAGTACATTAGAAAATAGCTATGGTGACATGATAATGAAAGTAAATACAAACTACTGAGACAAGGATCATCTTGGTGGTCGTTTTGATTTGATAGTATGTTGAGATAACATGCTATAGTTTGCAGTCTGCATGTGCAGAATGAGCTTTGTGATGATTATCACTCATGATCTACAAATCTGTATGCCGTTATTGTACAGATGAATAAGTTACGAAGCTCCAAAATGAAATCATCTTTTAACAAAGCCATTAATAAAGATGTTGCATTTGTCATTAATTAAAGGCCGAACAGGACAATGGAGGACTATGTAAGAAAACCCTGTTTAAGTGTGTTAAAATTCTTACTGTCTTTCATAATCTAATATAAAGAAAAACACTGGGTGTTATCAATTTATATATTTGTCCTCATTTATTAATGTATGCTAATTAAAAAGTAAGCAACCATTCAATGTACAGTAGCAGTTACAGAAATAATTTTTGAGTCTTGTTTATTTTGTGAGGGAATACATCATAAGCAAGAGGGACTCTTTAAATTTAGTCTGCATGACTGCAGTCAGAAAAAGCCAATTTATAGTCTGTGTCTTGTTCAGCTTCAATTAAGTTCAGCCTAGCTGTCAGTTCTCCTTTCTGTCAGTAACTGACACTATGGGGGAGATTTACTAAAAGTGGTGCACTCAGAATCTGGTGCAGCTGTGCACAGTAGCCAATCAGCTTCTAACTTCAGCTTGTTCAATTAAGCTTTGACATAAAACCTGGAAGCTGATTGGTTTCTTTGCAGAGTTGCACCAGATTTTTCATGCTCCAGTTTTAGTAAATCTGCCTCTTGCATTAGCGTAAGAGAGCACACAGGGCTTAGGTTATGAACATTCTTATCTTTTTTCCAGCCAATCTCTAGGAGCTTTTTTTTGCCAGTGGTGCATCATGGGAAAGGGTATAAATATTTGGGGTTAGCTGATGCAAGCCCTTTCTCCCCAGTTGCAGCCTGGGGAGGATGCATGTTCTTTAGGCCTGCTTGCCTAAAAAGGTGCCTAGATGTGACTAGGCCTTGAGCATAGGTCTGTATATAACTGGATTTGAAATTGTCTCCATGTGAATACAGGGTGTAGTCCCAAAGGGTGGTAATGGTTTCTCATGCAGAAAAATGGGCATAGGATGGACTCTCAGTTGGTGCTGGTCAACTCTCCTAGTAAAATGCGGTTCGTAGTGGTGATTTCTACTGATGATTCTGTACACAGGAGTGTTGAACTTGACTTAAAGATCCATATCCTGTGTATTAATGTGTGAAGAGTTTTGCTTTAACATGTAGCATCTGTAATCCTAGCTCTCTCTCCCATGTAGTCGTGAGTAATAAACTTTTTGTTTTACCAATAAGTGACTGGTACCCACCTGTTCACATTTCCCATTATTGCCAGAGAACTACACCCTGAGGTGAAATGATAGCCCACCTCTGCCTCTGGGGTTACCACCATGCCAGGGTGGTATTATACATGCAATTCTTATATTGTACATGTTAAAGAGAAACAGTCATAGTTGGGCTTATGCAGTAATCTTAATATTCCTTTTTATATCTTTATAACAGGTTCACTTCATGAAAAACTACATTTATCCTCTTATTTAACATTAGTTAATTCCTGGGCCAGATAAGTGTCAAAATTCAGAGATCATCTAAGGTCTGACAGTTGTTGCCTGTCAAATGTCTGACTTATTATACTATCTTCCAGACCCTGAGAAGGTACAGTATAACTGAATTAAACAGCAGTCCTGACGTTTTCTACATTCTTATTGATTATCTTCTTAATTATTATGTCAGACATTCTCAGGTGCTGGGAGAGAGTGTGTGAGCTGAAATGTCAGGCTCAGACAAAGTAGGTAAAGTTAAAAAAAGGTGAATATTTATTTATTTCACCAGCACAACTAAAATATTTTAAAGCTAAATATTCAAATTCCTGCAAATGCCTAATCACAACTGATCCTAGTCAGAGAGGTCGGAGGATGACAGCTAGAGATGAGCGAAGTATTGAAAAATTCGATTCGGCTGATTCGGCGAATTCCAGTATGAAATTCGATTCGATGCGAATTTCTTCGCTACGAAGATGGCTTATAAAAAGGGTTTCTAGGCTTCAGAGAGCCTTTAAATTAGTGCAGAACACTGTACCTTTAATTTAAATGCCCTTGGAGATCAGGAAGGAGAAGGAGAAGGATGAGAAGAAGGAGAAGGAGAAGGATGAGAAGAAGGAGAAGGAGAAGGATGAGAAGAAGGAGAAGGATGAGAAGATGGAGAAGGAGAAGGATGAGAAGAAGGAGAAGGAGAAGGATGAGAAGAAGGAGAAGGATGAGAAGAAGGAGAAGGAGAAGGATGAGGAGAAGGAGAAGGATGAGAAGAAGGAGAAGGATGAGAAGAAGGAGAAGGAGAAGGATGAGAAGATGGAGAAGGAGAAGGATGAGAAGAAGGAGAAGGAGAAGGATGAGAAGAAGGAGAAGGAGAAGGATGAGAAGAAGGAGAAGGAGAAGGATGAGGAGAAGGAGAAGGATGAGAAGAAGGAGAAGGATGAGAAGAAGGAGAAGGATGAGAAGATGGAGAAGGAGAAGGATGAGAAGAAGGAGAAGGATGAGAAGAAGGAGAAGGAGAAGGATGAGGAGAAGGAGAAGGATGAGAAGAAGGAGAAGGATGAGAAGAAGGAGAAGGAGAAGGATGAGAAGAAGGAGAAGGATGAGAAGAAGGAGAAGGATGAGAAGAAGGAGAAGGATGAGAAGAAGGAGAAGGATGAGAAGAAGGAGAAGGATGAGAAGAAGGAGAAGGATGAGAAGAAGGAGAAGGAGAAGCAGAAGGAGAAGGATGAGAAGAAGGAGAAGGAGAAGGATGAGAAGATGGAGAAGGAGAAGGATGAGAAGAAGGAGAAGGAGAAGGATGAGAAGAAGGAGAAGGATGAGAAGAAGGAGAAGGATGAGGAGAAGGAGAAGGATGAGAAGAAGGAGAAGGATGAGAAGAAGGAGAAGGAGAAGGATGAGAAGAAGGAGAAGGATGAGAAGAAGGAGAAGGATGAGAAGAAAGAGAAGGAGAAGGATGAGAAGAAGGAGAAGGATGAGAAGAAGGAGAAGGATGAGAAGAAGGAGAAGGAGAAGCAGAAGGAGAAGGATGAGAAGAAGGAAAAGGAGAAGGATGAGAAGATGGAGAAGGAGAAGGATGAGAAGAAGGAGAAGGAGAAGGATGAGAAGAAGGAGAAGGAGAAGGATGAGAAGAAGGAGAAGGAGAAGGATGAGAAGAAGGAGAAGGATGAGAAGAAGGATGAGAAGAAGGATGAGAAGAAGGATGAGAAGAAGGAGAAGGATGAGAAGAAGGAGAAGGATGAGAAGAAGGAGAAGGATGAGAAGAAGGAGAAGGATGAGAAGAAGGACAGTTCTGTGACAGTTTCTGTCTATTTCTGACAGTTCTGGGACATTCACTCCATACAGCGGTTTCAACCGCTGTATGGAGGGAATGTCCCAGAACTGTCAGAAATAGACTATTTCTGACAGTTCTGGGACATTCACTCCATACAGCGGTTTCAACCGCTGTATGGAGGGAATGTCATAGAACTGTCAGAAATAGACTATTTCTAACAGTTCTGGGACATTCCTTCCATACAGCGGTTGAAACATTGTATCTATTTGTTTCCATAAATGGATTCATTTATGGAAACAAATAGATACAATGTTTCAACCGCTGTATGGAAGGAATGTCCCAGAACTGTCATAAATAGTCTATTTCTGACAGTTCTATGACATTCCCTCCATACAGCGGTTTCAACCGCTGTATGGAGTGAATGTCCCATAACTGTCAGAAATAGACTATTTCTGACAGTTCTGGGACATTCACTCCATACAGCGGTTGAAACCGCTGTATGGAGGGAATGTCATAGAACTGTCAGAAATAGACTATTTCTAACAGTTCTGGGACATTCCTTCCATACAGCGGTTGAAACATTGTATCTATTTGTTTCCATAAATGGATCCATTTATGGAAACAAATAGATACAATGTTTCAACCGCTGTATGAAAGGAATGTCCCAGAACTGTCATAAATAGTCTATTTCTGACAGTTCTGGGACATTCCCTCCATGCAGCGGTTGAAACATTGTATCTATTTTTTTCCATAAATGACATTCTGCAAATACACTTAGAGGAGCGCTGCAGATACACATTTTGCCGGCTTGGAATTAATCTTATTTTCATCCTACTTCTTCTTCTTCTTCTTCTTCTTCATCCTCATCCTTATAAGAAGAAGAAGAGGATGAGGATGAAGAAGAAGAAGTAGGCAAAAAGTGTATCTGCAGCGCTCCTCTAAGTGTATCTGCAGAATGTCATTTATGGAAAAAAATAGATACAATGTTTCAACCGCTGTATGGAGTGAATGTCCCATAACTGTCAGAAATAGACTATTTCTGACAGTTCTGGGACATTCACTCCATACAGCGGTTTCAACCGCTGTATGGAGGGAATGTCATAGAACTGTCAGAAATAGACTATTTCTAACAGTTCTGGGACATTCCTTCCATACAGAGGTTGAAACATTGTATCTATTTGTTTCCATAAATGGATCCATTTATGGAAACAAATAGATACAATGTTTCAACCGCTGTATGGAAGGACAGTCCCAGAACTGTCATTAATAGTCTATTTCTGACAGTTCTATGACATTCCCTCCATACAGCGGTTGAAACCGCTGTATGGAGTGAATGTCCCAGAACTGTCATAAATAGTCTATTTCTGACAGTTCTGGGACATTCACTCCATACAGCGGTTGAAACATTGTATCTATTTTTTTCCATAAATGACATTCTGCATATACACTTAGAGGAGCGCTGCAGATACACTTTTTGCCGGCTTGGAATTATTCTTATTTTCATCCTACTTCTTCTTCTTCTTCTTATGAGGATGAGGATGAAGAAGAAGAAGTAGGATGAAAATAAGATTAATTCCAAGCCGGCAAAAAGTGTATCTGCAGCGCTCCTCTAAGTGTATTTGCAGAATGTCATTTATGGAAAAAAATAGATACAATGTTTCAACCGCTGTATGGAGTGAATGTCCCAGAACTGTCATAAATAGTCTATTTCTGACAGTTCTATGACATTCCCTCCATACAGCGGTTGAAACCGCTGTATGGAGTGAATGTCCCAGAACTGTCAGAAATAGTCTATTTCTGACAGTTATGGGACATTCCTTCCATACAGCGGTTGAAACATTGTATCTATTTGTTTCCATAAATGGATCCATTTATGGAAACAAATAGATACAATGTTTCAACCGCTGTATGGAAGGAATGTCACAGAACTGTTAGAAATAGTCTATTTCTGACAGTTCTATGACATTCCCTCCATACAGCGGTTTCAACCGCTGTATGGAGTGAATGTCCCAGAACTGTCAGAAATAGTCTATTTCTGACAGTTATGGGACATTCACTCCATACAGCGGTTGAAACATTGTATCTATTTTTTTCCATAAATGACATTCTGCAAATACACTTAGAGGAGCGCTGCAGATACACATTTTGCCGGCTTGGAATTAATCTTATTTTCATCCTACTTCTTCTTCTTCTTCTTATGAGGATGAGGATGAAGAAGAAGAAGTAGGATGAAAATAAGATTAATTCCAAGCCGGCAAAAAGTGTATCTGCAGCGCTCCTCTAAGTGTATCTGCAGAATGTCATTTATGGAAAAAAATAGATACAATGTTTCAACCGCTGTATGGAGTGAATGTCCCATAACTGTCAGAAATACACTATTTCTGACAGTTCTGGGACATTCACTCCATACAGCGGTTGAAACCGCTGTATGGAGGGAATGTCATAGAACTGTCAGAAATAGACTATTTATGAAAGTTCTGGGACATTCCTTCCATACAGCGGTTGAAACATTGTATCTATTTGTTTCCATAAATGGATCCATTTATGGAAACAAATAGATACAATGTTTCAACCGCTGTATGGAAGGAATGTCCCAGAACTGTTAGAAATAGTCTATTTCTGACAGTTCTATGACATTCCTTCCATACAGCGGTTGAAACATTGTATCTATTTTTTTCCATAAATGACATTCTGCAAATACACTTAGAGGAGCGCTGCAGATACACATTTTGCCGGCTTGGAATTAATCTTATTTTCATCCTACTTCTTCTTCTTCTTCTTCATCCTCATCCTTATAAGAAGAAGAAGAGGATGAGGATGAAGAAGAAGAAGTAGGCAAAAAGTGTATCTGCAGCGCTCCTCTAAGTGTATCTGCAGAATGTCATTTATGGAAACAAATAGATACAATGTTTCAACCGCTGTATGGAAGGACAGTCCCAGAACTGTCATTAATAGTCTATTTCTGACAGTTCTATGACATTCCCTCCATACAGCGGTTGAAACCGCTGTATGGAGTGAATGTCCCAGAACTGTCATAAATAGTCTATTTCTGACAGTTCTGGGACATTCACTCCATACAGCGGTTGAAACATTGTATCTATTCTTTTCCATAAATGACATTCTGCAGATACACTTAGAGGAGCGCTGCAGATACACTTTTTGCCGGCTTGGAATTATTCTTATTTTCATCCTACTTCTTCCTCTTCTTCTTATGAGGATGAGGATGAAGAAGAAGTAGGATGAAAATAAGATTAATTCCAAGCCGGCAAAAAGTGTATCTGCAGCGCTCCTCTAAATGTATTTGCAGAATGTCATTTATGGAAAAAAATAGATACAATGTTTCAACCGCTGTATGGAGTGAATGTCCCAGAACTGTCAGAAATAGTCTATTTCTGACAGTTATGGGACATTCCCTCCATACAGCGGTTTCCGGCAAAAAGTGTATGTGCAGAGTTCCTCTATTCTGCAGATACACTTAGAGGAGCTCTGCAGATACACTTAGAGGAGCTCTGCACATACACTTTTTGCCGGCTTGGAATTATTCTTCTTTTCATCCTACTTCTTCTTCTTCTTCTTCTTCTTCTTCAGTGTATGTGCAGAGCTCCTCTAAGTGTATCTGCAGAATAGAGGAACTCTGCACATACACTTTTTGCCGGCTTGGAATTATTCTTCTTTTCATCCTACTTCTTCTTCTTCTTCTTCTTCTTCATCCTCATCCTCATCCTCAGAAGAAGAGGATGAGGATGAGGATGAAGAAGAAGAAGAAGAAGAAGAAGTAGGATGAAAAGAAGAATAATTCCAAGCCGGCAAAAAGTGTATGTGCAGAGTTCCTCTATTTCTGACAGTTCTCTGACAGCTTCTTCACATGTACAGCGGTTGAAACATCTGTATCCTAAATGGAAACTAATAGATACAATGTTTCAACCGCTAAACATGTGTTCCTTCTGTCAGAGAACTGTCAGAAATAGCGGAGCTCACTGCAGGGACACTTTTGCCGGCTGATCGGGAAATGTTCGATTCGCGCACCCGAAGTAGGCAAAATTTCGGATTCGACGCGAATCGAATATTTCCTGAAATTCGACTCGAATTCCGGTTCGCCTGGTTCGATTCGCTCATCTCTAATGACAGCTTTCATCACATCAAGGTTGGCAGTCATTTTTCTAAATTACTATTGAATAAGTTTGCCAGCAGAAGCAACAAAAACCCTTAATGATGATGTTACACAGCAAGAAGTTTTCCAAGCCACCAATTTGCTTTAAGCTAGTTTGGGAAAAATTAATACTATCTCTGCAATGGGTCTCCCAGTACACTACAAGGGTTAATTGCTCAATTTTGCCAAGTGTACCCAATGCCCTGAGGAGGCCCCTAGGCAATCAAAACCTTGGAGCCTCCATCACAGGTTTCTGGAGGTTTCTTGTGCTCGCGCTCCAGTGGGATAACATTGAACTAAATAGTGTGCACGTTGGCTGCTAGATGGAGATGACCATCATTATTATACATTACATGTATATAGGTTGGACCAATTTTTTCTTACAAACTGACAGCGGACAGAAGATGACTTTGTAAGAGACAAACTGTGAACCTAAGGTCTATTGTTTATGTACTTTAGGTTTTTATTGGGTACATTACATTAATATAGTATTTTCTTTATGAAATCTTTAATGTAAAGTTTTCGTTTCTTTGAGTTAATTCATTTTTCCATCTTTTGTAAACAGTTTGAGAAAGCTTCACTGTAATTTTCTTTCAAGATCAAATCAGTATTATTTTGATCCATTGTTGCCATTAAATGACATGGGACCCATTTGGCACTGAGAGTACCATTAAAATGTATTTTTAATTACCTTATTTCACAGTCTTTCTCCTTTCCATATGGCCGGTTGGTCCTCAAAGCTGATACTCTTTGGCGCTTCATCTGTCAGTTCCACTCTTATGTCAAGAGTAACAATGCAGGATGAGCAGTTCTTCATTGTAGGTGGGCTTGCCCACAAACCAGAGTGAAGAAGATTCAAGATTTTAAAATACAAGCCAGGGCTAACAGCTTTGTTCCTGTTATGCCAGGTCACACCACTATGGTGCAGTTGTGTGCTCTGAAGAAAGTACAGCATGCAGGACTGCAGCAACTACCCCATTCTATACCATGCAGCCTATAGGACCTAATAAAATGTCACTTGTGAAATTTCAATAAAGTTTGCGCAACAAAACTAAACACCAGCGGCTACTTTCCAACACAGCTGCTGTGAAAGAGCCCTAAATGCTCATTTTAATTTGCAATGTGCCTTTGAAATTGCCAGAAAATTTGACTAGTCAGTTTCTTGTACAGCCCTTCCCTCCTGCCATGTCATAGTCTTCTCTTCTTATTTTTTTTTCTGGCCCAACATTTCTGCCCTTTCCCTCACCAACCTACGTAAGTATTTTTGTATCGTTCAAGGGAAGGATGAAAGGGAATACTACAGGTTGCCACTTGAGTGGCAGCTGTGAGTCTGCTTGGGCTGCTGACCTCTTATCCATGATGGCAGTGCTCAGCAACATGAGAAAAGAACAAAGAGAGGGCGCACAGGCCTAGTGCATTACCATAAAAAATGTTTAATAAGAAATAAAGTAGGTGTTGTACTCACAAACGACAATAAAGTCAAGGCACATCATAAAGAACAGCTGGGTCAACACAGCCACAGTGGCTCTGAGGAAGAGGCAAGTCCTCGAAACGCGTCAACCTATTGGATGTCTACTCTCCCTATTGCGGACTGTTACTCAGCGCGGTGTTGACCCAGCTGTTCTTTTAAGACGTGCCTTGACTTTATTGTCGTTTGTGAGTACAACACCTACTTTATTTCTTATTAAACATTTTTTATGGTAATGCACTAGGCCTGTGCACCCTCTGTTTGTTCTTTCCTCATTCAGTATATCTGGATTTCCCCGGTCTATTGAGGGCAGCAAGGTGTGCATGTTCCAGATCATTCTTAATGTGGTTGTAGCCTGCATCGAGTTCATCCCCAAGCGCAGGAGCATTTGTGTTTGCTAGTGCTCAGCAACAGTCTTATGGCTTTTGAATGTCTACACAAGGGAGGCTTTTACAACTAAGCAACAAGCATAAAATGGACAAATAAACCTATGGAAAGATTGTTGTTAACTGGATGACCTGTCGACAGAGTCTCTTTGGCAGGCCATAGACGGGCCGTTTATCTGCCGAATTGTTGGCCGATAAACGAAAAATTGGTCGGTGCCGTTGCCGATGCTGCCACCAATGTCCACGAAAAATGGTCGTTTTTTGTGGATTTTCCAGCATGACCAATAAAAACGACCGACAGGCTAGCCCCACTATTGGCGTGAATATCGGTCGATTTTTCGTGCGGACAAAAATTCGGCCGATAAACGACCCGTCTATGGCCTGCATTTAAAGGGAAATTCCAGGCAACAAGTGTAATTAATCAGTGAGCTGCTACTGCATGTGTGCCTTTACTCCACAGAGGCCAAACCAGGTTTGTTCCAACCTGCCAAGCCAGTGGTCATACAGTATTATTTTTTAAGTTATGTACAGTTTATAGTCCTATTCTTCTTTGTTGCCTGCAGTATTTCTTTCACCTGTATCAATTTATCTACTAGATAGGAATTGTCTTTGTTCATGTTTCCTTCTGAATATTTGATAAAAATACTAATGTCAAAGCACAGCAAAGTTGAAATCAAATGCTGGATTGTAATGCCACAGAACAGCATATGCATTTTTATCTTTGCTTTGTAGCTAGTGCTAGTTAATGTATTTTAATTGTATTCTCTGGTGCAAACTATAGGAGGTTTCTTTTGTGTATAACCCAACAATGTATTTCCACATGTAGTACATGCAGAATTACATTTCCTACAGTTATAGATTGTAGTCTCATTCAACTAGACACCTTTTAAACTTAAATGAGAAAGCCAATTGGATTATAAAACATGTACAGCTGAATGTGACCAACTGCTAAGAGCTATACTATGACCTTAATAAATAAGAATCTTCATAAACATTGTCTATACTGTTGTATGGGGACAAGTTACATACCTTATAAATCCTTTCAAATTCAATTATGTGTTGAAATCTAGAATGCAATTACTGCAGAGAAAGTCCAAAGAGTGAAGGATCGGTTCATGTCTGCTTATGATGTCACTTCAGATGGCCGCCTACAAATACGAGAGGTATGTAATAAGCCAATAGTGTTAAGTGATAAAATATTGGAATATTTCAAAAGTATAATGACCTGTAAAGGGTAAATGTTGAAGTCAATGGGGGAGGCACAACAGCCTGGCAACTAGTATTTACTGAAAGTCAGTGATAGCAGTCCCTATCATGATAGGTTTACTTTAATGATTTAAGACCTTCAAAGAGATGTATCATAGTTTACATGTCACCTGCCTAGTGGGGTTTCTATAGGAATATATGAAAAATAAAAGTGCTACAAGTAAAACAAAAGATGTGTCTTTCAGCCGAGTCAAAACTGAAACAACTGGAATTGGATAAGATATTGTTGTTGTAGCAGATGTATGGAGTCAAGACCTTGTGCTGGGTCAAACCCTGTTCTGTATCATCTAAAAATGTGAAAAGGGACTCGGACACAGGTCTACATTGCTGATTTTCTGATAATACATACTGTATGCAAATAGAGCATTTAAAATTCCCACTGGCTGCCAATTTACACCAACCACCAATGTAAGGGAGGGGGTGGGGTGTTCATCCTACTGACAACTAATAAATGAGGTAGCATTCTTTCCATTCACTACCAATATATGACGTGTATTCATCCTACTGATGACTAGTAAAAGAGAGGACATTTTTTCCACTGACCACCAATGATAGCAAAGGCATTTTTGCAACTGATCACCAATGTAAGAGGGGGTACTTATTCCAACTGATATAAGAGGGGGCTTCCCACTGACCACTAATGTAAAAGGGCATTTTAACTCCCCTTAGCCACGTATTTTAGGTAACCGTTGACCAAAAGTCACACTCCTTGTACAAATCTGTGCAAACAAATGATCTTGTAAGCAATGAATGCTTTCAAGTGATATTCACACCATTTTTGTGATACAGTGAATGCTTACCAGATGGTAATGACCACTAATACCCTGTTTCCCCTAAAACAAGACCTACCCCAAAAATAAGACCTAGTGCTATTTTTGGGAATTGCTAAAGTATAAGGCCTACCCCAAAAATAAGACCTAATTGTGATCATGGCTTTTTTTCAGCCGGAACATGGTGGAACGCCATTCCACCACCTACGCCATTGGCCTTGTGCGCACCCATATCTACTGTCTCTTATAAACACCGAAGCGCAGCTGAAGTGACAGCACCATCCGCTCCCACAGAACCTCCCTACCTCTGTACTCACTGTGGGACAGGGAAGGAACAGATATCTGCGGGCGCAGTGTGTTTAGGGGTGGGGCATCTCCTCCTGCAGCCTAATGCATGGAAGCCGATGCCCCAGGGGTGATCACCGGCCAGTGGGGAAGAGGTGGAGCAGTGAGTAAGTGTGCTTGGTGCACTGTGTGGGAAGATAGGACCTGAAACAGTTACTATAGAGAGGGGCCGGCTGCTGACAGCTGTGTTTTGCAAAGCTAGTTAACCATATGAGGGCAGTGGAGGGGGGATGTGCAAAGGTGAGCTGCAGTCAGGTGTTGCAGAGGTAAATTGAGTCAGGTGAGTTGCAGACAGGGTGCAGCCCACCTTTACACCCCCCAGCCACAGCTCAG
This sequence comes from Staurois parvus, assembly GCF_062004578.1. NCBI lineage: Eukaryota > Metazoa > Chordata > Amphibia > Anura > Ranidae > Staurois > Staurois parvus. Next base: position 9,650,307 of record NW_028318083.1, on the reverse strand, counting down.
CTCTGCACCCCCTGGCCACAGCTCCGCTCTGCATCCCACGTCTGCAACTCACCCCTTCACCCTGTCTGTGGCTCATATCTGCACCATCTGAAACTCACCTGTCAAGTCACCCCTGCAACACCTGACTGCAGCTCACAACTGTCATCAACTGTCCCTCTCCATAGTAACCCTCATCCACAACTGCCTGCAGCTCACCTCTGCACCCCCTGTCCACACCTGGACATTTAAAAAATAAGACCTACCCCGAAAATAAGACCTAGTGTGTTTTTTTGAGCCAAAAAAATATAAGACAGTGTCTAATTTTAGGGGAAACACGGTATATGAGTGGTAAAAAACTGCTTTAGGGGGTATATCCTCATATAGGACCCAGAGGCAAGATGCAGGGCTTGCCAAGTATCCTTCAATGTATCATCACTAGGATCACACAAATCAAATAAAGGGCTCCACCAGTATCCCTATAAATCACTCATCTGCCCCTGATGGTATCATATTCTTATAAAATGCTTTGGATGGAACTAGACGTGCTGACATTGCCATGCATGTCAGCAACCACTACCAGAGTTGTGATATCCATATCCGTATAGCAGTATACTGTACTTACTATGAGTTTGTATATTTTTTTTAACCCTTTTAATACATTTGTTTACACTATGGGAGTTCTCTGTATTTTTCTCTATCCATATATATGAGTAATTTTTGGGGATACTGGTGGAGCCCTGCATTTCTTTTGTGTGTTCCTGGTGATGATACATATTCTGTGCCATTTGTGGATACTTGAGAAGCCCTGTATCTTTCCTGTGGGTCTTATGTGAGGACCTACCTCCTAAAGCTGTTCTTGACCACTCATATATTGGGTGTCATTACCATCTGGTAACTGTTCACTATGATCACAGAAGTGGTGCAGGTATCAAGTGAAGGCATTCACTGCTTGGAAGATCATTTCTTTGCACATATTTGCACAAGAATTAGGACATTTTTTCTGAGCTTTGCTACTGATGAATTTGTATTTATGGTTAATTATAATATATATTCTATTATTTGTGAATTTAAATAAGCGCATTTATCACTTTATTGAGTTTTTGCACTGATTTTTTACATTGTCTTGGTGGAGATTAATGCTGCACTTGTATTAGCAATTTTTTGAACATTGCATATCAGAATATTGTGCTGCCTGCTTTTCTCATATATAGGTTTTTCCCTAAGCATGGTTACACTTCTCTTCTTATTGATGTAGGCCACCACTGTAATGGGGCATTAACACTGGCTAACAGTGTAACACAATGAATCAGAATCATTAGCACTTACCTCTATTATAATGTAGGCATTAATACTGAATACCAAGGTAATAGGGGTATTAACAATAACCACTTATGTAATGGGGGCATTGACCATCAATTTAATGCAGGCATTGCCACTCACCACTAAACCAAAACACTAGCCACCAATAAAAGTTTATGTTGGATAATAGTAAAACTCTTTGGGGTTAATACCTGTCAAATTGCCACTTCTGTGATAAATAGGGTGTTGTGGAGTAGATGTATATGTGTGTGTGTAAGGGGGGGCAGCAAATATTTGCTATTTGGTCATGTGATTTCTAGTTAGCTCCCTGGCTGTTGGTTAAAATATCACCCCTTTAAGCCCTTGATCCACCCTAGGTCTTATTTACTATACCATACAGGAGCAGAAGCAGTCAGTTTTTATTGTACAGTCAAGTAAGCATCCTCATCCAGAATCTGTCATCAGAAGACTCTCTGTCACAGCATGGAGGGATTTAATTGAAAGCCAAGCATTGGCTGCCCATTGATCTAGGTCACTTTCTCCATGGCCTCTTTCACACTGTGAACTTGCAGCTTATGGTTGCTTAGCAGTCAATCCTGAAAGTCTCTGCTTTCACAATAAAAGCTAAAATCTTCTCAGACAGAGTACACAGCATCACCAGGTCACTACCAATACATTCAATAAATAATCAAATATGCAATATTAACCAATACATAAAATGTCAGAATATTTATAGTATAAATAAACTGGAATAAAATATAGCGTAACCATCTCACTTACATATGAACAACACAATTCCATCTCTTTCACAAATATAATAATGTAATGCATGAGTATGAAATCATCTTTACAACTTTAACTTCCTGCTAGTTTTATTATATTATGCTTGGATGAGCTGGTGAAATATTTACTGTGGACACTTGAAATTGTTTGCATTTTCCCTTGTTGCCAAACTGAATCTGTAAAAGTTGTAGTTGCCTATTGTTGTTTATAGATTGCTCATAAAATACACAGTATTTTATGTGTTTACAGATTAACAACATTTTGCAAACTATCCATTAAGCACAAACAGTGGCTTACTTAGCTTATGTGACACCAATAACAAAATAATTTCAGGAATAATCACGCAAGTAAATTAATAATATTATGCCAAAAAGAAATGCAAACAAGGGAACATTCCTTCTATGTCAGAGCTCAACATTTCAACATTAGACACAGACATCATGAATTGAATATTTAACAGGCAATGAAATCATTAAAACCAGTGCGCACTCCAACCCTTGCACCCCACCTAACCACTGTCTTTAGCTCCATCATACATCACAGCTCATTCTCTTGAGAGTCATCAAGGTCAAACATTATAATGCTTTCCAAACCTCCATAGACCTTCACATGGTCAATTTACAGAGGAATTTTGCTTCTGATATACGGCTTCTTGTGAAGATCTTGGTAGCTAGGATAAATAATTTCTTGAGCTGACGTATTCACAATAATAGTCAGCTTCTTGCCTTCAAGACAGGCAGGAGATAATATAAGAAGATCCTTAGATCTTGCCCATTCAGGGTTCTGTAGAGACAATGCTGCTATCCCCCTTGATGTTTACAAAGCTTTTGATACAATCTCAGAATATTGTCTTTGCTTTTTGCAAACTGAACTAACATTTTTTTCTTGGGTTTCTTTCAATTATGTCCACCCTTCAGCTTCCAATAAATACATGAGCTTTGAATTCTAACCCTTCCCTATAAAACGAGACACGTACTAAGGCTGCCCCCTTAACCCCATATGTTTCTACTGGCTCTGGAACCCTTGGCAGTCCTACCCCTGAATTCACAGCCTTGAAATCCTGAGAACACAACATAAAAATATGCTAAACATATGCTATTCACTGGCAAAGGGGTTGATTTACTAAAAGTGGAGAGAACAAAGCACTGGTGCAGCTCTGTATAAAAACCAATCAGCTTCAAGGTTGTATTGTCAAAGCTTAATTGGGCAAGCTGAAGTTAGAAGATGATTGGCTACCATGCACAGCTTCACCAGATTTTGCACTCTCCGTCAGCCCCCTTATCTTTCCTGAGCCCACCCCCTACTCCCCTTTCCATATTTTTCCCTCTCCTGATTTTTCTTCTTCCATTTCCCCTTGTCCACACTTTATACTCCATCTGAAGCTTTGGGCTTCTCTCCCTCTGTATGCCCTCTCCCGGCCTCTGAATTCGATTCTCTTCAAGACATCACTAAATATATTCTAATGTTCAGTCCCATATATTCCTATCTATTGCTTTATCAAAAATAAACTGCACCCCCCAAAGATGCATTTACACAGGATTTGCAAGCCCATGTATGTATCCTATGCCTCAAATAAACCCACCCCTTCCTCTCCACTTACGAATGTCTTATGAATTTTAATTTGGTGCCTCTTACATAACATCTGACTGTTACCTAAAACCTTTGTATGGAAACATATAATACTCCATTGTATTTCTATATCACCCTTTCTGGAAAACCCATTAAAAATAATGTGAAACTTATGCAAACAAGGAAAATTGTCATGTTCCCTTTTTATTGATAGTCTGTTGACAATTGCCTTGCATTTGTGATCGGTGTAGTGTTCTCTTACATTGCTATTCAATATAGTCTCCTTTTACAGTGTTGATCAGTCTAGTGTCCTCTTACATTGGTGGTCAGGGTAGTCCCCCTTACACTGATGGTCAAGGTAGTCCTCCTTACATTGATAGTGATACCTGTGTACAGAGTATACTGTGTATACCTGTGTACAGCATATTCTGTTTTTATGTCTGCTTTCATGAGCCCTTTTGCAAGAAACAAAGGAGGGAAGATTTTAAGGGGATTGATTACAAAGCAATGTCAAACTTTACAAAGAAGGCACACATCAAATATTGTAAGTGCTGAGGTCATCAATACTAGACGCTTTTTAGGTAAAAAGGTTTAATACCACCTTTAAGGTGGTCCATGAAAACCTAAAAGGGATTTGTAGCACTTCTGTACACATAATGAGACAAATTTGTCAGATCATTATATTTTTATACTTTTAAATTGAATAAAAAGAGTTTGCAAAAAAAAATGATCAGAGCATATACAATGGTGTATTTGCAACTCCTGCACCTGTAATTCTGGGCAGCCAACTGCACAACTGAACACATGCACAATTAAGAAGTGGTCAGGGGCAGGTTTTCTGTTCTTGTAGTGCTACTGTAGCACAGCAAAGGGAAGAATTTATAAATTCAGTAGTGATCTTACAGGAAATATGTTTCATTATATGTCTCACTGCTCCTGTTTAGCATCTCCTTGCTGTGCGCCAGAATTAACAAAGGTCCCTTATAATTTGGTTAACAGAGATTGGCAGCAGAAGAAGTTATTAAGCTCCAGCTATTGAAATGTTTGTGAAATATAAATATAAAAGTACCTCTCCTTATGCATTGCTCTTTCAAGATTTGTAACAAGTGTTTTGCTATTTCATTCTGACCCACTGACACATTTAGCAGTATAAAACTCATAGTGGTGTTATCATAGATCTGTCAAAAGTTAAGTAATGCAGAACAGTTTTAGCTGTGGACTTGACAAGAGAGAGACAGCATGTTTGTCCCATATCCACCCAACCATTTAGAGAAGCTGTACTGCAGGAGCCCTTACTTAATATGTGAAATGCTCTCGGGGACCAACATTCCCCTTTTCTGACATCAAAGCAATATTAACTCAGACCACAGAAAATGACATTTCATATTCTCAGAACACCTTTTACCTGGGGTGGAAGCACTAAGACTATACATTACCTAGAAATGCAGCCTGACATTTCAAAATTCTTATAGAATACTATATTTGAAATGAATTGTTATCATGAAAACATCAGTAATTGCTGTTAATAATAATATTCAACAAAAAATGATAGAAAATGTTGTGACTGTCTAAAAGAAGATACTAATACAACATAGTTTAGTGAAAATAATGTTTATATAGGTTACTATTAGTTTTTGTATAGTATTAAAAAGTCATGCACTCTTGTGTGATGATTACATTTTGATTATTTAAATTATTTGATTATTTAAATTATTCTTATTGTTCTAAAGCCTTTATACTGTATTTTTTTCTTGCAGCTTGCAAATATGATTTTGCCAGAGGATGAAAACTTTCTGTTACTTTTTCGCAGAGAAACTCCTTTGGATAACAGCGTGGAATTCATGCGAGTAAGTGAGACAAAGGTGCTTCTACACAGTTATATAACAATTATAAATTAGTTATACAAGTTTTTGTAAAAGAGCTTTTACCAGGACTGATGAACTGATATGAAAAAAAGATTTAGTAGATTATCAGAAAAGAAAATGTCTAAAACAAATGTGGTATAGCGAGGCATACTAAAACCAAGCTGTCACCTAGCCTATATACCAGATCCCATATGTATGGAAATAGTTGGCTGAGAACTCAGGGTTCTCGTTAGATGTGGAGGAACTAGGGTTTCTTGTTGTGGTCACCTGGGACATCTTCACAAGGTAGTGTCTACATCACCAAGCAATGTTTATAGTTTTAAACACTTGGTTAATTGCAATACACAGTATGTGATATACACTATATTACCAAAAGTATTGGGACGCCTGCCTTTACACGCACATGAAATTTAATGGCATCCCAGTCTTAGTCCTCAGGGTTCAATATTAGGTTGGTCCACCCTTTGCAGCTATAACGGCTTTAACATTTCTGGGAAGGCTGCCCACAAGGTTTAGGAGTGTATCTATGGAAATGTTTGACCATTCTTCCAGAAGTGCATTTGTGAGGTCAGGCACTGATGTCGGACGAGAAGGCCTGGCTCACAGTCTGCACTCTAATTCATCCCAAAGGTGTTTTATCAGGTTGAGGTCAGGACTCTGTGCAGGCCAGTCAAGCTGCTCCACCTCAAACTTGCTCATTCATGTCTTTATGGACTTTGCTTTATGCACTGGTGTGCAGTCATGTTGGAAGAGGAAGGGGCCATCCCCAAACTGTTCCCACAAAGTTGGGAGCATGAAATTGTCCAAAATGTCTTGGTTGGGCTTAGCCCCTTAGTTCCAGTGAGTTCCCTTCACTGGAACTAAGGGGCTAAGCCCAACCCCTGAAAAACAACCCCACACTATAATCCCCCCTCCACCAAACTTTACACTTGGCACAATGCAGTCAGGCAAGTACCGTTCTCCTGGCAACCATCAAACCCAGACACGCCGATCAGATTGCCAGACAGAGACGTGTGATTCGTCACTCCAGAGAACATGTCTCCACTGCTCTAGAGTCCTTTGGTGGCGGGCTTTACACCACCACTCCTGAGAGCGACCCATTCTTTCACAAATGTATGTAGAAGCAGTCTGCATGCCTAGGTGCTTGATTTTATACACCTGTGGCCATGGAGGTGTTTGGAACACCCAAATTCGATGTTTTGGAGGGGTGTCCCAATACTTTTGGCTTTATAGTGTATGTTATTACCTGCAAAGATTGTGGGATACAGTATGTAGGTTGTACTACAAGGAGACTATAGGGTTTATTTACTAAAGCTGGAGTGGTTAATTTCTGCATAGAAACCAATCAGCTTCCAGGTTTTATTGTCAAAACTTAATTGAACAAGCTGAGGTTAAAAGCTGATTGATTTCTATGTAGAAGTGAGCCTGATTTTGCATTCTCCAGCTTTAGTAAATAAACACCTATGCGATAGACTTTTGGAATATCAAAAGTAATATACTGACTGTGGTGAAACATTTTATATATGTACATGCTAGAAATGTGGATAGTTTAACAATACAAATGACTGAATACATAAAAAACCCAGTGAGGTCGGGAAGTATCATGAAATCAGTGGGCCCGTGTGCAAGATCAAAAATGGGCCTTAGGAATCAAGAAAGATAAAAATGCAGTGCACAAAGCAAGCTTGGTTTAAATGGTGCTAATTATTGGGTGTGGCTTAAGGGACTGTGGGTGAGATGACTTACATAGTGCAGAATGTGATAATGGTAAATGGGGAATGTGCAGTGCAGAACGAAGGAGCAAAGATGCCAAGTGTAAAACCCCCCCCATACCAAAAAGGATGATGAGTGCATGGAGAGGCTGGGTTGGCATAGTGGAGCAAAATGAGAACCCTAAGATATTACCACCATTGAAATAATTAACAGGATAGGAAAGGGTGTTTCACTTGTGCGATGTAGTCGTAAGAAAGGTAAAACAGAGTCAATCTTCAAAATGTCTATCGGGGAAACAAGGTCATTTATAACTCACAAGTGCAGATGTAATTCTGCAATTTTATTTTATGCAATTACATATCTACATTCAGATCCATTGTGTTAAACAACTGTAGAATCTTGTCAACAGAGAGCATACACTATGTGTGTCATAGGCCTCAGGTACTCCTGCCATTCCCACCACCTGATGTCCAGGAGTGATCTGTGAAAACAGGTCCAACAGTGATTCACAAATTGTCAGGTCAGTATACTATCTGCAACACAGCCTGTGTCCCACCAAGACCAAGTCACATACATTGTCACAATCTCTTACCAAACAAGTACTACTAGCTTGCTTAATCCATCCAGAGCAATAGGCCACAGTCTCTTACCAAAAAAGTGCTACTACTAGAAGTAGCATTTGTTTGGTAAGAGACTGTGGCCTGCTGCCCTGGAATAACCACTCCAATAGTGGGAACTTTCACCCCCTTCCTGCACAATCCAATTTAAAGCTTTTATCGCTGTCACCCTTTGAAAGGCAGTTGCGCGGTCATACAACACTGTACCCAAATTACATTTTTATGATTTTTTTCACACAAATAGAGCTGTCTTTTGTGGTATTTAATCACCACGGTTTTTTTTATTTTTTGCTAAACAAACAAAAAAAAGACTGAAAACTTTGAAAAAAAAATTTTTTTTCTTTGTTTCTGCTATAAAATTTAGCAAATAAGTAATTTTTCTTCTTCACTAATTTGCACTGATGAGGCTGCACTGATGAGCACCGATAAGTGGCACTGATTTGAACTGATGGGGCTGCACTGATGATCAGTGCCCTTATCAGTGTAAATGTGCCTTATCAGAATTACCAGCTACCGGCTCTCCTTTCCTTACACTGAGGAAAGGAATGCCAATAGCCAGCAAGTTTGATGTGTACTTATGAAGCTGAACTGATGTGCACTGATGAGCACTGGTGAGGCTGCACTGATTGACACATTTGGTGCTGCATTGATGGGAACTGATGAGGGGGGCACTGACGAGGCTGAACTGATGGGCACTGGTGGGGCTGCACTGGTGAGGCTACACTGATGGGCACTGGAGAGGATGCACTGATGAGCACTGGTGGGGCTGCATTGATGGGCACTGATGAGGATGCACTAATAGGTAGCACAGATAGGTGGCACTGATGGGCACTGATTGGAAGTGGTTAGGCAAGCTAGTAGTAACAGTACTTGTTTGGTAAGAAGAGACTGTGGTCTGCTGCCCTGGATTAAACAAGCTAGTACTAGCTTGCTTAATCCAGTGATGCCGGCCACAGTCTCTTCTTACCAAACAAATACTGCTACTACTAGCTTGCTTAGAAAAGGGCACAGTGACAGTATTTTCTCTGCTTGAGTCCAGGGCAGGGCAGCAGGCTTCTGTATGTCACACCATTCTGGCTCAAGTCCCACCATTACCACCACCTGACACAGCCAGAAAGACTTCAGGAGGTTCCAGTCCTCAGCAGCGGCACCGCTCTCCTGCTCTGCACAGCCCTGCCCTCCGCCCTCTTCTGGGACCAAAAAAATGCACATTACATTTCAAATGTTTTCTGACTCCATGAGGCCACAGTGAGACAGCGCACAGTGGGCCCCCTGCCCTCGGGGCCTGTGTGCACCACACACTCTGCACACATGGATAATACGACACTAAGTAAGGGGAGGGAAATGTACATATTCGCCAGCATACCATGGATCTCAATATAGTCAAAAAAGGTTTTTAATCCAAAAAGATCACATCACAAAGAAAAGTGCAATGTTTCTGAACCGCGCAGGACCTCTTTGTCAAGCATGTGATATCACATGCCTGATGAAGGGGTCCTGCGTGGCTCTGAAACTTGCACTTTTCTTTGTGATGTGATCTTTTTGGATTAAAAACCTTTTTGGACCATATCGAGATCCATGGTGTACTGGCAAATATGTTCGTTTGCCTATGATGTTTCCAGTCCCAGCTGGTAGTTGATACAGCTCCCTCTATTGATGAGCCATACTTCCAGGTAAGTAGTTATAATATACTAAGTAAGGGGAGGGGACATGTTTCCTAAATTATGTTGCCAGGAGGCGTATTGAATTTTTACTTTACTGGTTGGCCTGAATTTTGAATGAAATGTCTCCCATTACAATGATTGATGACATAATACACCTCATTATGTTTTCCCTCCCCACAAGGGCTCTTTGATATTCACTTACTAACATTGTGGTTTTGCACTTTTTGTAACAAGATAAATTAGTAGGTTTCAGTTATAATTATCCCATTTTTGTACTGATGTGCTTTTAAGGTGGGTTATTATATTATTGTAGCGCTCTCCTGAAATAGCAGCTAATGATAACTGATTCCATTCTCCATGATTAGTGCTCACACGGCCAGGCACACAGCTAATTCTCTATTCCATTGACTTGAACAGAACAGTCTAGGGGTGTCTTTTTATGCTTTAATTGCAGAATAAATTTGCATGGGGTGAAGGGAGCGATACCCCAGAATTTCTGAACTGACTTCTGTGAGGACTCTTCTATTCACACAGATGTCAACAAAATGTTCCACATAACTCTCTACTGGCTGAAAGATGCCTATGACTTCCTTTAGAAAACTGCATACGGTCACTAAGACACATCACTTTGCCAGAGGATCATCTGCTGCCTCTTCCTGATATCTACCGGGCAGTCTTCAGTGAGGTCGACACAGACTCACATTACCACATGACAGTTGGATAATCTCCCCCCCCCCCCACTTCTACAAGGTACTCTTCAGTGAGCTCTCCAGACCCAAAAGAAAACTCCCAGACCAGACTTTCAAATAGGCCCCCCAGCTTAAACTTCAGCTGGGACCTTGATAACTCCTGAACAGCACCTCCAGCAGCCTACCCTCAAGGGCAGAGCCTCTAGACAGAGGTCTCCCCTTAGCAGGACTGAAGCTGGGATCCACACACTCTGCCCCAGGTCTCAGGCTATTTATGGGCCATCCAGCCACCTACTGAACACCTCCCCAAGTATTGGCCAGATCCCCATAAATATTGAAGCTGTCTCTCTATCCTTCTTCCCACTATGATTCTAGAATCCTCTAGAATGCAGGGGGAAGCAGTCATATCAGTAGCATTTGAGGCACTGAGCAGCCGCAATCAATCCCTGCTACAATGACTACACTAAATTTACTCAGCAAACTACATTAGCTATGAGGGTACTATGCCATGATTTGCTGTCAGTAAATAAGATGACGTTTTTTGGGGTTTATTTAGCTGACAGGATGGTTCTGGTATATGTCTGACAATTTTTAAAGACCTTTAGTGGCAATGTATTTGCTGCAGTTATAGGATAGAGAATTTGTGAGAAGATTTGCATGCATTTGTGTACTCTTGTGAATACATTTATCATGGTTTTGTAAATATTTTTTCTCTGTATTAAGGTGAGGACTAAGGCTCCGTTTACACCAATGCGTTTTTAGTGCTTTTTGCAGAAACACACTACAGACCATTTAACATGGTTTCCTATGGAACATGTTCACATCTATGCTTTTTTGAGCTGCTGTATTTTTGGAAAGGGTCAGGTACTCTTTTAAAAGCAAAAAGGAGCATTTTTGTTATAATAGAGTTCACTGGAGAGGCTGCTGAAATGCATGGTAGTGCATTTTTGCCGTGTTTTTGCCGCGTTTTGAGTTTTGTATTTTTAATCTGCCCAGCTACAAAAAAAATTCCACTTTAGCAAAAAAAAATAGCTGAGCAAAATGCAAAACTTGTAGAAAAACGCAAAACAAACTGCGAAAAGCACGGCAAAATGAACAAAAAGCAAACTGCACAGGTGTAAATGGAGCCTAAAACATGAAAATGTAAACAATATATATATATATAGATATATATATATAGTTATATTTTTGAATTAGGTAAATATGAAATATTATTTTATTTGCTCTTAACTGGTAGATTCTAAACTACTCCGTAGTAACTGTGTTAATTATCTGAATATATCATAATATTTATTTAAATGTGCCCAGTGCTCATTTTGCTACTAACAATCCTCTATTAGATTAATGATATATTGTGTTGTGCCTGTTAATTCACTTTATTTTGCCTAATTGAAACAAGAAGTGGGGGGAGATAAAACCTTACACTGTTTTGAGTAATGTTTATTTGACATCCTTAATGTGTTACTAAACCCAGGACCCTGCGTTCACTATGTCCAACAGTACACAGAACATGGAGGTGCAATTATTTTAGTAAATATAAACTGCTAAATACCTTTTATCATCAGCAGTTAGAGCAGTCTTGTGACTTCTATCAGTGTCCAGCAGAGCACTGGCTAAAGCTTGTAGGAGGAGTTCTCTTTCTGCTCTAGGAGAATGCAAAACCCCTGACCTCTGTCTGGACAGTGCTGATTGGCCATGTGCTGATCACATGCAGTCTCCCAAGAAAAGAAAAAACCTCTCTAGCAATACACAATAAACTGAGCATGTGCAGAATGGCTACGGGTTCAGTCTGTCTTATCAGGAGATAAGACATGAACATTTGAACAAGAGGAGGGGCAGAGAAGACAGGATCAGATGGCCTTTTTACACAATGCAAAGGATTAACCCCTTAGGTTCCATAGTGAGTATAACAAGCATGCTTTACTGCATATACAGATTGATTTTACTGTTGTGGGTTTAGTAACACTTTACAGTTAATAGCAAATAACTATACATATATATATACTTTGTGTATATGCAATTTATATACATTAAAATATTACAAACACACAGCTGTTTCCTTTGAGCCTCAACTATTGAGTATTGTGCAAATAAGGAATAGCAAGCATTTCAGTCAAGAAGTAAGGCTCCATTCACACCTAAGCGATTTGTAGCTTGAATCTTAAATCCCCAGAATGCTCAACAACCAAAATGCTATGCTTTTGAATTGTACCTATTCCCATATGAATGCTCAGGGGCTTGTAGCTCAATGCCTTTTGAAGCCGAATGGGGATTCTTTGGCCCCATAGACTTCAATGAGAGTGCCTGAAAAATGCTTGAAATGAGCCTAACTAACAATTTCCTCCTCCTGGTAACTACTTTTATATTGGCTTACACAAAAATGCTGAAGCCTCAATACTCCAAAAAAATGTTTAAAAGCACACAAAAAAAATGCTCCTAAATGACTTGTATAAAGCTCACTCAGGTGTAAATACAGCTTTAAGATGTGACAAATAACAGAAGGTACATGGAACATGGACAACAAAAGATAGAACATGATTATATATAGTAATTGAGACCCACTTTAGTGAGTAGACAGGTATATCATGCTGTCATTTTAATGTGTGTGGATTGGGGTTATGTATATATATTATGACGTATATTTATAAACATTTTCACACAACTTTCTCCCAGGATTCTCACATTATTCCAATTGAATCCAATTAGAAAAGTGTGAGCATCTAGGGAGGAAGCTATGTAAATCAGGTGTATATATCTCTATAAATAGACCCTCATGTGTTAGGGTACTTTATGTTGTTATCCAACTTTTAAATTACACATTTTAATTTTTATTTTCAGATTTGGCGGAAATATGATGAGGACAGCAGTGGATTTATCTCTGCAGTGGAACTTAGGGTAATGTTTCACATTTCTTTTTCATTTCCAATAATTCACAATCTGTCATTGCTGAAAGTGTTACTGAACTTTAAAATATTTCAGATTAAATGTTTAATAGTAGAATTTCTCTTTTGGTACACATTACATCTAATTTATCCTACTTATTCTCAGTTTTAAAGAAAGCCTTTATAGTTCCAATATATAGTGAGCTGGAGCTCTTCCCATGTCCTAGAGAAAGTGACCATACATACAGTAGGATATGATAAATGGTAAAAAGCCAAAACTGAAGTCATCTGACGTGCTGTAACATTTTATGCTGAATACTGAAGTGAACCTATACACCATATGAAATTTTATAATAGCCCTTCAGAAACAAAACAAAAAATCCTGTCTTTACAGGGCCATTTTCTGAATGCAGTGGGCCTGTGTGCAGGATCTTAAGTTGGGCCTCTTCCAGAGTTCAATGTACATAATGCTACCCCACATACTCACATACTGATATCAACTCTGCTCTTCCTTGTGTCTTTTTCTTGTTGCTCAAAAAAAAAATATTTGGAAGGTTCCCTCACCACAATTATATATACCTACCAAAGAAGATAAGGTGACTATGGCACCACAAAGCAAGTAACCCCTCAATTTAATACTACCCAATTATTATTTATTAAAGATCACAATAAATGACATCAAAATACAACAAACCCATTCCATGGTTCCCCTTCTCTTTTCCCTCTTCTCACCCTGAGTCAAAGCAGCAAGGAAGAAAGGAAGAAGGGTGGAGTTATAGCAACGGAGTGTGTGGCATTGACAGCAGAAACAGTGGAGTGGAACAGTTGTTTCACAATATTCCCTCCCTTTGCTTGCTAGCTAGGGTGCACAGAAAAATGATCTTGACTGAGGCTAGCTGAGACAGCTCTATTCTTGCAAATGGGTGATTAAATCCAAAAGTTTTTGTAAATCTAAAAACAAATCATGTTCCTGTCTCTTTAAAGTAGGATAAACTGCTTAGCAATCTTGCAATGTTATATAGTCCTTTCCATGTTGTAGAATACCTGGTTGATCCTGCCTTTTCCTGTCTGTAAACTGACCATGCTAATCATGGCTGCCGATCCATGATAGCGTGGTCAGTTTACATCTTTCATTATAAGTCTCTCTGCACAGAGTCTCTGTATCTCCCTTTCTACCCTTCCTCCCTCCCTGTCATTTCTGTGGTCTATGTAAATCTGCTCTTCTTTGCTCCCCTTCCCTCCTGTCTTGAAAGAATGATTATCTTACATACATAGGACTCTCTGTGCTCGGGAATGAGAGGAGAGAACTGCATGTGACTGCACAGAAGTGCTGGTTTAAAGAGGTGTTAGGCGATGTTATTGAAAAAAACACTGTAATTACAATGGTCTTAAAAGAGAGAGGCTAATAGGAGTTTATTACTGAGACATTACAACAGCTTTAACACCCCGGTCACATCAAAGCCGATTTTTAAATTGTGCGACTTAGGCTACGTTCACACTAGCCTTGTTTGCAAGCGGCAGACAGGCGTTTGGGAAGCGTTTTTACCGTTTCCCAAATGCCTGTGAAAATTCTGCACATTACAGCACATTGTGCTGTTCACACAGGAGCGTTAGCGTCGTGTTGCGTCGCGGCAAAACAGACTCCTCTGATCGAGTCAGGAGGAGTTGAAGCCCCCTATTCAAGTCTATGGTGCCGCTCCGCAAACATCCGGTCGGCGTTTGCGGTGCGGTTGCGACGCGGTTGCGGGGCGTTTGCGGAGCGTTAACACCATTCAAACTTCATTATAGGCATTTGTGGGGTGTTTTTAACGCTTGGCAAATGCCTAGCAACCCCCGTACTACTACTACTTTAGAAATCGGTGCACCAAGTCGGAACCGCACCAATATGACCGCTGCAATAGTGGACAACAGGGTGGGACTTGGCATACGATTTGCAAGTTGCATGAAATGCAGATCACATGCCAAGTCACACCCGATGTGACCGAGGTTATGTGAGCAGTGAGTGCGTAGTGGGACCCTAAGCCTTGGGGCCAAAGTGATATGCACACAGTAAGGATACGCCATAGGGTCTTCACCTTAATTAGCAACAAAGTGTTTTTTGGGTGCTTCTCTCTAATTTAGTTTCACTTTGTTACTTTGTAATGGTGGCTGAGATCATAATAATACTAAGGGGTCTTATCAACGTTTTCACCCAACAATCGCACAACTTTACCCAGGGTTCATTTATTTCCCCATAAGATTTAATAAGAAAATGGATGAGTCATGGGTAAAAGTTGTGTGAATCTTGGGTGAAAACATTGATAGACACCCTAGATGTTTTAAGATGATAATGATGCAAGTGCTGGAGAATTTAATGAAGGCAGTAAGGAATATTATAATGCTTCTGGAGGTTTTTATATAGCTGGTGCGGGGGGCATAATCACAATTTACTTCAATGGTATTACTCTGTCAGGTTCAATGTGGACTGTTCATGAAAACTAACTTTTAGTCTTGTGACAGATTCTCAACTTGATTGAAGTCTGTGTATCACTGGGTCCTTTCTAAACATTCAGGTTCTTGGTTAAACTGTTCCAATATAGCTTTGGCATTCTGTTTAACGTCTACATACTTACATACTGTTAGAAGTTAAATCTCATCTCAGTCTCCTCTCTATTGCAGGCTGGTTTGGTTTTTACTCAACAAGTGTTCTGTATTTCGTTAAACCCTTTGTGATGAGCAGTGTTGTCTTTCTGAAAGGTTCAGTTTTCATCTTCTCAAAACACATCTTTTTTCCACCTGTCTCACACACGTTGCTCAGGAAAACTCAAAAGACGATGTGATATAGAGTTTTTTCAGCATTGTCTTTTTGACTGTTCAGGTTTCAGCAGTCCAGCTAGTGTTTTCTCCTATTTCAGCTGTGGATCTGAGCAGCTCTTTAATAGTTCCCATTAGCCTCTTGTTTGTTTCCAAGACTAAAAACATTCTGTCCCAGGCCGAGTTTCGGATGACAGCCTTATCTCGTCAGAATCATGGTTGTACCGTATTCTTATCATGTTTTGATTAGGAACCAATGTTCAAAATTTGCATTTTTAATAATCCAATGCTATGTGGTGCTTTCATTTAGCTACTTATATAATTCCTAAAGGCAGTTGGTTTGTACCACAGCTTATCTGAGAAATCATTGGGATTTTTTACCACTTGCATTACAGACTTATTTATATGTAGATCAGTAGCATAAAATTCCAGTTAAATCCTTTTTTATTTCAGTTTCTAACATATATTCAGACCTTAAAATTCTAACAGTACTGTAGTACTGTGTATTGTCTTGTATAAAGCAAAGTGCAGTGTTTAATGATTACAGTGGACAACAACAACAGTTATTTGTTGGAAAGGAAACAGATCGCCCAGAGGAACCATTACCATCCACTTAGTGACTGGCTGTGTAAAGCCATTAGCAAAATGAAAATAAATTGTATTTGAGAATGTTGCAGATCAGAGGTGGAAATGGGCCAGCTTTGACTCAGTGGACTGTTTCTACAATAGATTTGTCGAGATGTAGTGTTCTATGAACATAATGGCGTGGAACTAAGCTGTGTCGTTTAGTCACTCATCTGCTAAGTGAATATGTAATAACCCTCATTGACTTTGCCCTGATAGATATTATGGTTGAAACATTCAGTTGTAGAGTTATGGATATTCAGTAAATGTCATGCCCCTAAGAGACAGATTGCAAGATTTTAGAATTTAATAGTAGTAAATGTATGATCCCACTTGTGCACAATGAAATCAGGCTTCTTGAAGCACCAGCACACAATAATGCAGCTCTTTCTACTCTACATTCTACTCCATTATTACTATAAAGCAATACTTTAATGCCAACCTACTAAATAATGGCATTGAAGAAGTGGGTGTAGGATATGATGTGATCTCTTGTGTGTATGTTCTGGTCAGGATAGGCTTTCTAATCCTTACTACTTTTCTTAAAAGAAGACAAAAAGGATTAGCCTGTTTAGTTATATTAAAAGAAACATCACCATAAAAATGAACATCGACTCTCATATTCTGTATAGAATTCAAGTTTTGAGACATTTTTTGAGAACAATATGTTTAGCTATGATTCAAAAGGATAATCCATTAATAACATGTTGACTTAACTAGATCACATTATATACATTTAAAATGTGGAATCTTGTCAGTATGCGATTTCAGTGATAACTATATAACATGGTTAATCCCCTGTATAGAGGATGCTTGTCCATTTATTTGAAGTGTAAGAACACAATGACTTTCTGAACCTGCGATCCTATGAGCCTGAGTCTGTGATGAAAACTGAAACTTAAAGTAATTCTAAAAGCTTGTTTTCTTTTTAGAAAAAATAACAAACATGTCTATACTTACCTGCTGTGTGCAGTGGTTTTGCACAGAGCAGCCTGAATCCTCCTCCTCTTGGGTCTTCCGCAGGCTCTCCTGGCCACTCCCTTTTGTTGGGTGCCCCCACACAAGCAGCTTGCTATGGGGGCACCCACTGCTCTGTGCGTTTATTCACAAACAGAGTCTCAGCTCGGCCCCACCCCTTTCTCTTCTCAATGGCTCACTGGCTGTGATTGACAGCAGTGGGAGCCAATGGCTCCTGCTTCTGTCTCAGCTAATGAGCAGAGGGAGTCCTAGGATATCCTAAACGTCATCGCACATCGCTGAATTGAGAGGGGGCTTAGGTGAGTATTAGGGGGGAGGCTGGGGGGGGGGGAGGGGATGCTGCACACAGAAGGTTTTTTACCTCCATGCATGAGGTCACAACAGGCAGACAAGAATCCAGAGACAGGTCAAAGGAAAACCAGGTCATACATGGGAAGGCAGAAGTAGCAATTCAGGTCACAGGTGAGTCAGGAACTAACGGAAAGACCATTCAGCCATCTGTTCATGTCAGACTCCAGATTATATAGGCTCTTTTATAGCTCTTTCACCTTGTAAAAAAGAATGCATCAGTTGTTAGAATTTTAGGTGTTATTAACTAATAACTGAAACTTTTGAACCTCAAGAAACTTTCGGGACAAACAAGTAACATTTTTCAGTTGTGATAATTTTTTAAAAGTCATTTTGTAGCACCTTTCCCAATCAAAGAGTGCTTTGAAAGAGCACTGATGTTTCATGCTGATGAGATTGGGCAATCTGCAAATCCCCAGTGATCAGCAGGGAATGTTAGCACTGAGTGGGGGATTGTATACAACAGCTAAAGAAGACCGGTTTCAGCCCCCTATATATTGATAAATAGGCCAATCAGAATCCTTACCTATACCCAATACGTACACACGTAATAGTCTTCCCAACTTCATTACCAATTTAATGTTCTTAATTTAGAACAAAGTATAATCAATAGGTGGTCTTTATTTTCTCTCCCATACCAGATATGCCTTTAAATAAATATTTGAATTATACTTTTGTTAAATGTTTGACATTAAAGTGGTAAACAAGGGGTAAGTGTTTTCTTCTTTTTACAGTCGTGCACTCAGAATGCACAGGTATTAGAACTAAAGAACCATCCAAACAGGACCATGGATAATGGATAACAACTTATCTTTCTTTGTGCATAAACTTCACCAAACAAAAAGGAGCACAATGCTGGCATTCCCTCTTGGGCACTAGGGCACCAAAGAACCTGGTGCTTTTTAGTATTGGTGCTTTAAGAAGTTTGTCCCATTTTTTTGGCAATGCTGGCAAAACACCTGTCATTGTTAAAATGTTTGCCTATGGTAAAGCCACAGTAATGTAAATGAATAAAATACTGACTGATGTAATTATTGTACAAAAGCATGTTACACAGCCAGGCATTTAATGAGCGCATTGTAGTATACTGTATAGCTATTATTAGTTAGTTTTATTTAGCTGAAATTGTTCTGTCATTTTAGAGATGTTTCACCACTCACCCAAGTAGCTTCCTCGGTTCCTCAGGAGTGTCTGGAACATAAACCAGTATTTAAGGCTACATGGGTAACTTGTGTTTTATCACGGTTCCATGATAGTTTATGTTTTGGGGGGTTTCAAGATGTGCAAAGAGAGATCACACAAACACTTGTAGTTAAAATTAAACTGTATATAACATTTAATTATATAGTAACAAATAAAGATAAGAAATGTAATGATAATGGAAAATGTAACAAGAATGCTCAGCTACAGGAAGAATATAGATGTTCTTTCAAGGATTCCCTGCCCAATTTCTTGGCTTGGCAGATGATCAGGACAGACATATGCTTATCGCAGTTCTGTAGGGACTAACTATTCCACGTTTTGGCTGTAGTATATACAGGATTAGTTTGTAGCATTTGACCAATTGTAAACCCTCTGGAAAGCAACATTACCTTTTTATTGAAGATAGTACACATTCGTGAAGGGGCTAGGGCTTGGTCATTTGATCAGTTTGTAATGACATTTCTATAGTATGAAGTCAGCTAAGGTAACCAGGCTTAGGATTCATTCTTAGATATTGGTGAGCTAATAGCAATAGGAATATATTAAATTTCCCAGTCACAGCTACGGGATAATTGAAAGAGGGTACAGTGTATTATGGGCAAAGTGTGTTTTTGATAACCTGATCAACACCCTACATCTCTTAAATGCTAAGATTTGTTGTTGTATTCCATATAGGAAAATATAAAACAGCACCATTTGTGAAATGGAAGTTAACATTTTGGAATTTATTGAAACTTAGAATACTAAAAAATAAATTCTAATACTTCTTTTTACCTTAGAATTTTCTACAGGATCTTTTTTCACAACACAAAAAATGTATAACTCCTGATAAACTGGATGAGTACACTGATACTATGGTAAGTTGCAGCTTTTTAGATATATAGTTTATGTCTTTATTGTTTATATTTGTGTATGTTCAAAGTGAAAAACCACTCACGTTCAAGGCTTGTAAAATTGTCATATGTGTCTGCCGTTCTAGGTTGTTGCAAATTTAAAGAGAATCAGTCTGTTAAAAAAAATGCTTTGGGTATAAAGTACATGCTCCTAGGTGCCTGCACTCACTCAATGCATCCTCTGATAGCCTAAAGTTATGTCTGCCTGCCTTGACAGGCGAAGTGTTGGTTGTGCCAGAGCTTGCCTGCTCACCCTTCCTTTGCCAGCTAGGCCCTTATTATAGTGACTGGCCAGTATCAGTTTTGGAGGTGAAAGGTAGCAGCAAGCTTTGATATTACCCTGAAGTTTCAGAGTTTAATCAATCAGAGCAGCCTGCCCTGTGGACGTAACCTCAGTCTTTTGGGGCTGCTGCAGATATACACTGCTCAAAAAAAGTAAAGGAACACTTTCTAATCAGAGTATAGCATCAACTCAATTAAACTCCTGGGATAATGATCTGGTCAGTTAGGTAGCAGAGGGGGTTACTAATCTATTTCAGCTGCTTTTGTGTTAATGAAATTAACAACAGGTGCACTAGATGGGTAACAATGAGACTGTCAGGGCAGGAGCTGAGGAACGGACAGGCAGGCCTAACAATGTAACGCACTGGCTGACGACAACCACCACCCACAGACCGAAGTCCCTCAGGGCGCGGAGTCTAAGTCCCAGGCTGCCCTTCACCAGGGCCCCTGATGGTGGGGATGGACTTGACGCAGCCAGGAACCAGGTCGCGGCCCCCGAGACACCTCAGCTGCGGTAATGGCCGCCGCCAATGGCGTGTAGCTGGTGGAAGAGACAAAAGAGTAGTCAGACAAGCTGGGGTCAACAACAACAGGACAAAACAGTACAGTACAGCAGACGAGAATCACAGGTCACGAGCCGGGTTCAGCAACAGAGAGTCAGATCAAAGGAGAATACAAAGAATAGTTAAGTCACAAGCCGAATCAGATACCAGGAGAGTCACGAGAGTCAGAACAGAGTAATAGCAACACCAAGACACAAGACACAAGTGCAAAGAGCATGTGCGGGCCACAGGCTTATATGTCATCAGCCACACCCCTCTGGGGGATGGACCACAGAAACCTGAAGGCATAAAAGGATTCCCATAATGCACAGCAGAATCCAAGATGGACGCCAGCACATGGAGTAACATAACCTCAGGGAAAAGGTAGGACCTTGACAGAGACGAGCCACAAAACAGAATAGGTTTTACAGGTGGAGGCCATTGACATTTTTCTCCCTACTCATCTTTTCTTACTGTTTTTCACTAGTTTTGCATTTGGCTAGGGTCAGTTTCACTACTGGTAGCATGAGGCGATATCTGGACCCTACAGAGGTTGCACAGACAGTCCAACTCCTCCAGGATGGCTCATCAATATGTGCCATTGCCAGAAGGTTTGCTGCGTCTCTCAGCACAGTCTTAAGAGCATGAAGGAGATTTCAGGAGACAGGTAGTTACTCTAGGAAAGCTGGACAGGGCAGTAGAAGGTCCTTAACCAAAACAGAAGGACCGGTATTTGCTCCTTTGCGCAAGGGGGAACAGAAGGAGAATTGCCAGAGCCCTACAAAATGACCCCAGCAGACCACTGGTGTGAATATCTCTCACTGAACAATTAGAAACAGACTTCATCATTGTGGCCTAAGGGCCCTACGTCCTCTAGTGGGCCCTGTGCTCACTGCCTGCCACCATAGAGCTCGATTGGCATTTGTCATTGAACACCAGAACTTGCAGGTCCACCGCTGGCACCCTGTGCTTTCCCAAATGAGAGCAGATTCACCCTGAGCACATGTGACAGACATTAAAAGGGTCTGGAGAAGCAATGGAGAATGTTATGCTGCCTGTAACATCGTTCAGTATGACCGTTTTGGTGGTGGGTTAGTAATGGTCTGGGGAGGCATATCCATGGAGGGATGCACAGACCTCTACAAGCTAGACAACAGCACCCTGAGTGCTATTAGGTATCAGGATGAAATTCTTGGACCCATTGTCAGACCCTACACTGGTATATAGGGTCCAGGGTTCCTCCTGGTGCACGACAATGACTGGCCTCATGTGGCGAGAGTATGCAGGCAGTTCCTGGAGGAGGAAGGAATTGATACAATTGAATGGCCCCCATGCTCGTTTGACCTATATCCAATAGAACACCTCTAGGATATCATGTTTTGGTCCATCCAATGCCACCAAGTTGCACCTCAGACTGTCCAGAAGCTCAGTGATGCCCTGGTCCAGATCTGGGAAGAAATACCCCAGAACACCATCAGTCATCTGTATAATTTTTTCACTTTGATTTTCAGGGTGTCCTTAAATTTAGTCCTCTGTAGGTTGATCATTTTCATTTCCATCAAACAATGGGGCATCCTTATGTTCCTAACACATTACCCAGTCCATATCAGTATAGATATCCAGCATGATATTTTTCCCCATTGAGAGCTGATGTGTTTTATAAAATGTTCCTTTAATTATTTTGAGCAGTGTATGTACCTACAGCAGTTTTTAAAACCTTTTCATTCTTCTAAGCACCAGTGTTATGTATAACATAGATCTTACACTGAAGCATGATTTCATTTTGTGAAGAGCTACCCAAGGTTACTAATGGATGCATTAGTATTACCCAAATGTATACTTTATTTGTGTTGTCTCAATGGAGCAACATTATCAACATAAATGCATACGGCATAAAGTGCACAGGAGTTGGAGACAGACTTACCCTTCCAAAAACATCAAAACATCTGAGATACTGTAGATTCTATGCAAAATACATAGAGTTATAATGGGCGATGGAGATGGCTGTGGTGTGTCAAGAGAAGATGGGCGAAGAGGAAAACCCTGTGATGCAAATTAAACCAAGGCAATCAAAGTGCTTAATATGGTTGGGGAGCATTCTGTCCTCACCGTCCAAAATAGACAGAGGGTAGTGAGAAAACAATAAGGCAAAAAGAGAGGAAGGGGTAGGGGTTCTGGTATAAAAGAAGATGGGTGCAGTTGGAGAATTTGATCCAGGTGCTCCATGTCAAACTAAAGGCTGAGTAGCGTTCACATGGATTCTTAAGTCTTCTATTCTCATGATGAGATTGAGTTAATTAATTTATACTCTAACATGTGGAATGGTTGTTGTTCTGCAATGTCTGTAGATCAGCAGTCTCCCTACAGAGAGGAGAACCTTTTCTGCTGCCTTCAGAAGTTCTGGGATTATGGAAAGTAGGGTTACATCAGGAGTCTCTGACCATTGCATGATTTGGTTGCATAGGTTAAAAGATGGAAAGGCTGAATGTGAAGGCCGCTCTGCCAGATGTGGAGAATAGTGCCATCTGCATCTCTGCATCTCCAACAGCATCCAAAAAAGGGAAATATTTTGTGCAGAGACACTACCAGATCAATATCTTAAATTTGTATTTCTCTCTAGTGCTTGGCTTACAATGCTAAATTTAAATTTCGGCAGGAAAAATTAATTCAGACAATCTTAGTCTGAAATAGAATGCCTCAGTTCCCTCTCCCATTAACTAGTATAAGAGGGTCATTTTAGGAACACATGCCTCATCTCCAAGTTGTAGAGTTGAGAAATAATATGTGGACATTCAATATGAATTAGGCATAGCTTCCCAACAGGTGTCAGTTCCCATGAAAGTGAACCAAGGTTGCTGAGATAAGTGTGGAAGTGTCTACGTTGGAAGTAGGGATGAGGATTGTCTTTGTGGCCAGGGTTTTCATTGAACTTTGTATATTCTCGATTCATGGACAAGGCAAATTGTTGGCTAGATTTGGTCTGTTCGCTCGTGCAAACCTCTGGCAGCTACTGCAGCGGGAAGTGACATTATTGACCTTTAATCCCTATCAAAAGAGCTGCTGCAAACTGGATAGCTTTTTTTCCTTTGTAAATATCCCTAGGGGGCATGACTTTTGTTTAATTCTGTGGGATCCTCGTGCCATTCTTTTAAAAAAAAAAAAACAAGCTGGCAGGGAAATGTCATTTAACGGCAATTTTTTTTTTTCTAATTGTCATATGCTGAACTCACGAGTCCTCCAAAATCCCATATCATTCAACAATACCAAAATACAGAGCTTCCAAAATAAAGAACAGGAGGTGTTACCAGTATGTACTTATCTAATATACCAACTCTGGCATATAAAAAGCTGGCTTAGACCCAACTCCATAATGTATCCTGAAAAATATTGTAGAATACTGTAATACTATTTCTGGGAACAGTCTGGAACCATCAAATTAACATACAGTAGTATACAAAGTGTGCTATAGTGAAAATAATTTAAAACAAACAGAAAAAAGAGGAACACAAACACATTAAATAAAACCATATTGGCCAACACTGTTAAAAACAAATTAAACCTGGTCACTGCTCTCTCCCTATAGGTGTTCATATCAAGTGGAACGTTGTTAACAAACTCTTGAGAAACAATTATAAATAGAACTTATACAAAGTCCCAATAACATGTAGGATCAGATGGCATACTGTATATTTAGTTCCTCAGTTGCTGGGGTATGTAGTTGAAATACTGTATATTCCCAAAGCACTTATCAGAGATAAAAAGTTATCCACAATGAGATTCAACTTATGGGTGGTGCCTCCAATTGTTATTCCATGAATGGAGCTGTTGGCCTTTAGAACATTGGCCAGATGTTCCATTGCTAAAATGTACAGGGATGGGGGGCAGCTCTCACAGGTTCCATTAGATATTGTTACCTAGTTGAAGAGGAGTCCATTTACTCTAATACTGGTGTTGGGAGAGGAGTATTGTGCCATTATTTAGGTGGTACGGTAGGCAAGACTATTTGGTTACAGTGGCAAGAGTAAAACCCCAGTCTTGGTGATCAAACATCTTCTCTGCATCTAAGGACAATAGGCAAAGGGATTGCTCATGTTTATGGAAATAATTTATGAGGGTGATGGCTTTAATCTTGTAATTTTGTGCTTCACATTATGGAGCAAATCCCTCTGTTCTGGGTGGATTATCTTAGATCAGAAGCATTATATGGCTGTAGTCATCACATAGATCTTTAAATTAACATTACTCATTGAGATTGGTCTAAAACTATAGGTCCTACAATTGCTTTGGGAAGGGTCAAGAGTCTTAAATGACATTAATGTTGTGCAAAGTATTTATGCCAGTATTTCCTTGATTTATTTATAAATTGAACTCCTTTTGCAATTAGTTATGCTTCCAACAGTCTTTGGTCATAGTAGGAGTATCAAAAGCCTTTACAAGAACAAAAACCACATACAGTGGACAGCACATTTTGTTTAGTGAAAGATGTCACAGCTGGATATAAGGGGTCAGAGAGTCTAAATAGTACATATGACAGTTCTCACACTGATGATATTTACTTGGTAATAAACAGTATGGTACTTTTTTAAGATGGACATCAAATATACCATTACATTGTATTTATCATTTTTTTCAGTGTACTGACTGTATAATTTGTGCCTTTTAGATGAACCTGTTTGATAAGAATAAAGATGGTCGTTTGGATCTAAATGACTTAGCAAAGTGAGTATTTCACTGTACTGAGTCGCAATCTATTAAATGTACTCTAAATATTTCATCTTACAGAGCAATTTTAATGGTACATGGAAAATAAGGCATAGAGAATTATTAATACAATCACTATAAAAGCAGTAAAATTAACTTATAACATTGGTTTCTGCATGCCATAACCTTGCTTATTCATATTTGTTCTCTATGGATGGAGAGTGATTAGAAAAGCTATTACTGGTTGTCTGTCATTTGATATGGCCTTCATCTGTGCTACTATAAAAACAAATCTTTATTTGTCCTATATAAATGCATTTCATTATGCTGCATATGAAATAAAATATTAGCAAACCATTGGCAGTACAGACTTTTTTGAATAGTACATGTAAATAAATTGAGATTTAGTATTTTACTAGGCTATTTTAAAGACGTTTTAATTTCAATGTATTTAATTTACTTGTTTATTTATGTTTTATCTCAAGGATTTTAGCACTTCAAGAAAATTTTCTGCTCCAGTTTAAAATGGATGTAAGTACAGCAGCAGCATATTACTGGTATATGTGATTAAATATCCAACTTGTCATAGTAAACTACTGACAGGTTTTGAATGAATTCATACATATTAATTCTAAGCATTTGAAGTGGTTCTATAGTCATGAGGTTTTTTTTACCTTAATGCATTACCCACAAGACAAAACCTTCACCTTGCTGTTTGTTTCCTCCTTCTCCCTTCTCTTGATCCGGCACTGTGCCCGTCTGCAGCAGTACTAGTCTTTCTCAGAGAACAGACTGATAGCAGCTGGAGCCATTAGTTCCTGCTGCTGTCATTCAAATTTAGTGAGGGTGGAGCAGAGGTC
Organism: Staurois parvus; assembly: GCF_062004578.1. NCBI lineage: Eukaryota > Metazoa > Chordata > Amphibia > Anura > Ranidae > Staurois > Staurois parvus. The sequence continues at coordinate 9,624,023 of NW_028318083.1, read as the reverse complement.
AATGCCAAGACATGCTGTGTGTGTGCATCTATGGATGCACACAGCCTGGCTTTGGCGCTCAACTGAGCACATGGCTTTCTATGGGGGCACATCCAAAAGAGGAGGATCGGACAGTGCCAGCAGGGGACCCCAGAAGAGAAGGGAAGGGCTGCTCTGTGCAACATATTTGCAAAGAGCAGTTAAGTATATACCTCTTTTTTAATTCTAGGTAAAAAATATCCAGTCTTTAGTAGCATTGTAATCCTTATGCCATTCAATGGCTTCTATTTATTAGACCAGATTCTGCAATGCCAGCTGCTGATGAATACTTATTTCCCAACATATTGTTTTTATGATTAGTAACGGATGTGGATGGGTATCGTGAAATTAGAAAAATATTTGTATAGTGAGCAAAGTTTATGTAGACACATCTGTGAAACTACATTTGATGTACAGTAACAAAAATGTAGCCATGTCTGTATTTGTCATATGTGAATTTACATTGCAGTTATAGTATGAAATGTAAAATGGTATGTGCTGTACCAATATAGTAAAAAAGTTAAGGGTGTGGATGGATGGACGGAGAAAGACTAGGGGGTCTGTTTTATCAATGTTTTACTCAATATTCAGATACATTTTATCCAAGATTTACACCTATTTTCCAATTGAAAATGTGTGAATCATGGATGAAAGTGATGAGAATTTACCACCTAGGTTTTGTTGAATAAGATGCAAACTTTATGTTTGCCACTGTGCTTTGGACCTTGCAGTCCATTTTACAAATGACTTCCGTGGAAATTCTTCATCTGAAACTAATCAAATCTGAAAATAGAGGTTCATTATAATAAGGTACATTTAAACTGTGTTTTAGAACATTACTGGTAATTTAAACAATAGCAAAAGAAAGAAACAGGGGTTTAAAATTGCTTACCTACCCCATTTTCCCTAAAGATATGCAGCAACACACAAAAAAATTCAGACTCATCCAAGGCACGTAGCCTCCTTGGCGGTATTCCCGAGTGTAGCTCGGGGTAAAGTTTCAGTACCACAAGCAGTAACCCCGAGCTACACTCGGGCTTACCATGCGGCGCTGCTCCGGGATCTGTTCTTCTCTTAGCTTGTCCTGTGCTCCCGCGATGTCCCTCCTGCAGTGTCCCCTGTATTGTCCTCCGGCGGATACCGGCATCTGTCTTCTGGGCTCCGTCCCCTGCGACGTTGGGACGTACGGGAACGGAACGACGAGAAATTTGAAAATGACAAAAAGTGACATTCACTAAATTCACTAAAATAACATAGTAAAACATTCCTGTATCAAACCATTTCACATACATTTTGTCCCTAGTGCTTTGTCCTGTGCCCTGCCTGCATTTTTACTGTTCTTATTGCCTGGAAACTGAGAATTGTCCATGGCGTCCAAAAAGCGTCCCTTTAGGTCAAGATCGGTTTTAAACCAGCTAGAGAACGGAGATAGTAAATTAGAACTACTTGCAGAATTGAGTGATAATGATTCGTGGGGAAATTCGTCATCAGACACTGAAAACGATTTTGCGACTTTGCTCAGTGATGTGCAAACTTGGCGCTCTATTTCAAATCTCAGGGTTTTTGGTTTGATTATATTATTGAATTAAATGTATTATTATTATATTAATATTTTTATGATTATTTATTATATTATAATTTATGATTTCGTGTTTCAAATTTTAACATACATGGGATGTTTACTAGACTCTTGTTCGGTCAGATTTCAGTGAGGTATTCCTAAAAATTACAGGCCTACAATAAAAAAACACATATTTCCATGCAAAAAAATGTATGCTTTGAGCACAGAAATATGGACATAATCAGACCGCTAGGGAGGTTAAAGACCATCAGTGTGTCTGCAGCAAGAAAAAATTTCATTTTTTATTATTAATTTACTGCCAATTGACCCACCTTGTTCCCCTTTCCAAACTGCTCCATCTCCTCCAACAACTAAGCCATCATTTTTACTGTCTTTCAGATCATTTAGGAAGACGTCAAAAACGATGTGTAAAAATTATGTTTGACTGAAAATTATCTTCAGCAGATAGTCGTAGACAGTTGTGAAAAAGGTGCTATGAAAGCTGTGTAGAAAAAAAAGCAAACGATACAAAATATTAAATACAGAATAATAAAAACAATAGCAACTCTTTCAAAGATATGAAGACAAAAACACAACAATACACAAAGCTTTTTATATAAAATATGCTATGCGACTGTAGCAGCATTTTCACAAAAATCATGATTAACAGCCTTGCAAGTGTTTTCATAATGTGCAAAATGTTATTTTCTGAAATTTAAGTTGTCTTGCACTATAACTATACACTATAACATTTATTTGGCATTTATTAAGAAGAAAATATACCCTAAGAACATTCTGTCCAAAGAGAAAATTCCTAAGAACATTCAATAAGAAAACATACCCCAAGAACAGTTGATTTTACCCCCATTTGCACAACCACTACAGTTTTTTACATTGTGTGGAAAAAAATAAAAATAACAAGCAAACGCGGGTTAATTCACACAGAATAAAATGTTCATGCAGTTTTGCTTGATGATTAGCTATGTAGGTTTACTTTTTATTATTATTACGGGTACTTCTATAGCACCATCAATTTACACAGCGCTTTACATATATATATATTGTACATTCACATCAGTCCCTAACCCTCAAGGGCTGTACAGTCTAAGGTCCCTATCTTACATTTGTACATATACTAGGGCAAATTTAGACAGGATCCAATTAACCTACCAGCATGTCTTTGGAGTGTGGGAGGAAACCCACACAGGCACAGGGAGAACATACAAACTCCAGGCAGGTGGTGCCATGGTTGGGATTCAAACCAACGACCCTAGTACTGCCAGGCAGAAGTGCTAACCTGTTAGCCACTGTGCTTTTTGAGATTGATGCATCTAGCCAGCAATGTGTTTTAACTCCAGAAAAAAAAACCTACAACTCTAGATTTCCAATTTGACATGTGAGGCCTAATACACATGATTGCCTTTACTATTCACTTGTGTTAAATGAACTGGACAGTATGAGCTGCAGCACACAGCTTTTTACAGTCTGACAACCTACATAAGGTCCTCTCTATAAACAGTAATGTTTACACTGAAAGGAAAATTCTGTTTGTAAGTCAATCAATATGTTATCTGCAATCTTTACTGACAAAAGAGTTTCCTAGAGACAAAACACAGTATTTTAACAGTTTATTTAACCACCTAACAACCACCTGCCCACAATATACTGTGGACGGGCAGTCGCTGTAGGCAAAGCGAGGTACCCGTACGTTGCTACCTACTTCCGTTTTTCAGGCATGTGTATGTGCACCCCTCAGCCATCTGATTGGCTGTATACAATCAACACAGATTGACACTGTTGACAATCAACACAGAGCTCTGTACAGAGGGAATGATCTCTGTGTTTCTCATCCGTGCAAAGCAGAGATGAGAAACGTAGAGATCTAGTAGTAAAAACAGCACACTTTACACACATTATACATAGTTAGGCACACATTTAACCCCTTAGTCGCCTTAGATGGTAACCCCTTCCCAACCATTGTGATTAGTACAGTGACAGTTTATAATATTATCAGTGATCTGTATTAATGTCACTGGTGATGTCAGTGGCAGTTAGTTAGTTCCCCCCCAGCATCAGTTAGTGTCAGATTGCCCACCGCACTACCACAGTCCCATTATAAGTCGCTGATCACCGCCATTAGTAGTATAAAAAAAATAAATGAAAATTCCAGTAGATATACTATAGTTTATAGGAACTATGACATTCACACAAAGCAATCAATATACATTTATTGGGATTTTTTATCAATAACATGTAGTAGAATATATTTTGGCCAAAATGTATTTGATTTTTTTTTTTTAAATTAGATATATTTTATAGCAGAAAGTAAAAAATATTGTGTTGTTTTAAAAATGTTCGTTCTTTTTTGTTTATGTAGCAAAAAATAAAAAGCCCAGTGGTGATCAAATATCACCAAAAGAAAGCTCTATTTGTGTGAAAAAATTATATAAATTTTGTTTGGGTACAGCATTGCATGACTGCGCAGTTACCAGGTAAAGTACCGCAGTGTGGTATAGCAAAAAATGGCCAGGTCATGAAGGGGGTAAAATCTTCTGGAACTCAAGTGGTTAAGGTAAACCTGTGCTGTACTAAAACTCTATAAACTAAGCTTACTGTTGAATAGAAGGTTTTATTAGGTGCAATATCTTACTCGGACTGTAGAGTAAAAGTAGAGTAGAGTAAAAGTTGGCTTGATGTTAAAAAATCCAGACTTCTTGGTATGTGGTAAGCAGACCCCCCTACTCTATGTCCTAGAGCAGTGCAAAGTTCTGAAAGCCTTATTGCGGAAACCCAGCATTGCCATATAGGAGGTGGAAAGCATGCCAATGTAGTTTTTATCTTTTAGAAAATGAGTATTTGTCTATAAATTTCAGGGTGGCTAAGGCCACACTTTCGTGATTTTTATTTTAACTAGATTGCTTTGATTGGCCTTTGGACCATGTCAGCAAGTTTATAAGGTCCAATAAATCCACTTTTGAATAGGCCAGCTCCCTCACTATAAAAGTGGGGGTTTGGAGAAGGGATAGTGATTGAAGCTGTTGTAGGGAAGTAGAAAGCTGACAAACTGCATGAGGGGAAAAATTAGGGTCAGTTAGGAAACTGTACATTTCTTCTGCTTGCTAACTCTTTAGATACTTACCCCTTTTGCTGCCTTGTTGTTTTTTTTGTTCTTATTTATTGCATGTGCTTGATGTGAGGGAAGTGGTCACTTTTAGATGCTGTTCCATCCATAGAAATGTTTTCGGCTTAAAAAATGTGGGCTTTTGTTTCACGGTGGTGTTTTGGGGTGTTCATTTCCTTTAGGGTATTTTGTTTTTTATGGTATGTTAATTGGGCCTAGTTGCCCTAAAAATGCAAATCTGCTTTTTTTCTTTTTTTATGGCCTGTTCTCCATACCAAACACTGCAGCACAATAAAATAAAACACGTGTGTGTGTGTGTGAGTGTGTGTGTGTGCGGTTGTTAATATACTTACCTTGTAACCAAAGATAACATCGCCATCCCCACTGGGGAGATCTTTCGCACTGCTGAACACCCGAAATCTATCAAGAAGATGCTAATGCACTGTGATGGAGTGTTTTCTCACAAGATTTCAGGCACTCAGCAAATCTTGATCTTGGGATCTTGATAGTAAGAATGGTGATATTACCCCTGCAACATGCAGGCGGGGTAAGATAAGTATATACTGTATACTAACCTTTGTCATTCAACTATGCTAGTTTCAGCTTTCTACAGCATTTTTACAAGAAAGGGTGGCCCTTAAAAAAACAGACCTTGCTTGGCAATTCAAGGTCTGCTTTAAGTTTGGCATGGTTAAAGTGCAGAATTTACTGGTTGTAGACAATCTGTACTTGGAACTGCCTTTTGTTCACAACATGCAAGTGCATTGTTTGCGGTCCATTTCACACTACATGCATTTCAGTTGCTTTTTTTCTGCATCCAAAACACACAGAAAGTAGGCAATATGGTTGTCAATGTCATAGTTCTCATCAGTGCTTGCAGTTCCAATGCGTTCCAGTTGCAGAAAAAAAAGTAGAACAGGCTGCATTTTTTCTGGACAGAACTGCACTGGAAAGTGGTAAAACACATCAAAAATGCATTGGAATGCATCAAAAATGTGCATGGAAAAACACATATGGACTGCTATTCTATAGTGTGAACCGGCCCTAAAAAATAAAAAAACCTACCTTACCACTCACATTCAGCACACCTCCATTCCCATATTAAAAATAAAATTAAACAACTTAAATCTATTCTTTTTGATTAAAATTGTACTGATCCTGGCCAATTTTACACTTGTTAATCATCCGTCATAAATTAAAACAACTGCCTCTGCCTTGTGTCTCTATTCTCTTTGGCCTAGTCTAGTCATTAAAACTGCCCTGCTGCTAACCAATTTTTAAACTGATTTATTGTCAGTTTCCTAGTTCTGAATGACAGTTTGATAGAATTGCCCAGCAGCAGATGAGTTTTGCAACATCAAAATTTGTCCAGTTGGGGTGCTGCTGTGTGTAAGCCAAGCTAATTATAAATACAGAAAAATCAATTCCATTGCCAAATATGCACTATAAAAAAATGGGTATGATGGCCTGCAAATAAATAGTCGCTGTATAGAAAATAAGGATATTTTTAAGGCTCACAGGTATTCATTCAGCTATAGAAAAACTGGGATGGAATATATATTCATTCAAAGACAATACTGGCTCTTGCATTCACATTCACCGACTTTTCTATCATCCAACATCTGTTTCACACTGTAAACAACCAAAGCTTTGCCAAATAACCAACCCATAGCTGACAACAGAAATTCTGCCCAACCTGGCCACGTAAGAGCAGCTTCATTACTTCATGAAACTTGACAATAGCTTTGTAACAATTACAATTTTTGCCCATGCTTACTTATCCCCTAATAATGGTGTCCTGTATTGTACTCCAAGAAATGGATATTACAGGTAAGTCGAAATTCCTTCTTTCCTAATTGTTCCGTACAGGACACAGGATCTTTCATCTTAACCATGGGGAGAGAACTCTGATGTAATTGGGAACTGAGATGTAAAGGAGAAATTCCAATGTAAGGGATGAACACTGATGTAAGTGGGGGACAGTGGACAACTATGTAAGAGGGTGACTCCAATGTAAACGGGGGACTTGGATGTAGGTTGAACACCTATGTAAGGAAGGGACAGTAGACATCTGTGTAACAGAGGACTCAGATGTAAGGTTGGATGATGGACTGCCAAATAAGGGAGATTTCTATGTAAGGGGGAGCTCCTATGTAAGGGGGAGACTCTGCTTTAAGGGGACTCTTATGTAAGAGGGACTATGATGTACGAGGAAATTTTGATGTAAGGGGAGACTGTGATGTAAGAGGGGACTATGATGTAATGGGAGATTCTAATTTAAGAGGGGACTCTGATGTAAGGGGGTACTCTGATGTAAGGGGAGACTGATGTAATAGGGTACCCTGATGTAAGAGGGAGCTCCTGATGTGAATGGGGGGATCCTGATGTCACTGCCCTGCTGCCTGCTTTCTAGTTGCTAGTTAGTCACTGATTATTCCTCTGTAAGGTAGGCTGAAATATATTATTTAATGGGAAAATTCTTTTTTTTTTTTCAAATGATTGTGCTGAGCATTGTACATCTGGTAAACTGCCAGTTATTTAACCACGCCCTTTTAAGACACTCCGACTATAAGCACAATCTGGCCACTTCTATTTGGCACAGCACACTGCACATGCCACTTTATTACTAAAATTATTTTTGGTATGGGGGGGGGGGGTTATAAAAAATGTACATGTGTACTTGGCTGTAGTGGGGCATAGCTGTCCCTTGTTGTATGCCCACAGTGGGGCCCACATGGTATTGCACACAGGGCCAATACATTCAGAAACACCCCTGAGCGTAACTCATGGTCAAGACTAAAGACCCCGTGTCCTGTACTGTACGAAACAAGACTTTCCTGTAAAAGCAGTTTTTTTTCCATTTCATACCATTGTCATAACCTCTCTATAAAACATTCATGGCCATGTGAATTATAGTATGATACTGTTGACAAAATGAAACTGGCAGCACAGAGGAATACAACCGCCCATAATATCTATAAACCCATTGTATAAAGAAATGTTAGAATAACAGGAAAATGAACCTGTGTTGTAAATCAACTACATGGCTCAGACAGAGAGACAATAACCCAAAAGAGGCTCAGCTCAGGAAAAAAATGCATTGCTTCAGACATGGAATCCATGTACAAGAACACTAAGCTTATTTTTTTTAGCAAGACAAGACATAACATAAGTACTGAAAAAGTGACCATAGATTTGTTATTTCTAGCCAATTGGGAAGCTGCTCTGCCTCCAGACATTAAAGCTCACTTTAAAGAGCAGCTACAGTAATTTTCATAAAAATTGAAATTCATCAGCTACAAATACTGTATCTGCTGACTTTTAATAAAGAGACACTTACCGGCCCAGGGGTCCAGCACTGTCTCCACCCGGGCCATTTCTTCATCAGTTATGGGTCCCCAGCACTGACACCTTGGTTTTGGGAAGCTGGCTGTGACTCTCTGGTGTTTCACAGCTGGTTACCCACTGTGCTAGCCATGCTGTGCTTTCTGAATTTGGGGGGGGGGCAAACTTTTGCTCTGCTCGTCTAGAAAAACAGAGGGGAAGTGGGAGCAGGTACCTGCCAGAAAAATATACGGTGTAAAAGGGAGGGTCAAGTGATACAAAAGGTAATAACTATGCTGATGGAGAAAAATAAATGTTTAGTTGTTAGGTGGAGGCAGAATAGGCTTCTCTGAAGAGGTGTTTTTTTTCAGGAATCACCTAAAGGTGGATAGAGTAGTAGATAGTAAAACCCATTAGGGTAAGGAGTTTCAGAGGATAGGAGAGGTTCTGGAAAAAAACCTGGAGGCAAGCATAAGAGGAGGTAATGAGGGATATAGAAAGCAGGAGGTCTTGAGTGGATTGAAGAGGATGGTTTGGTTGGAGTTTTGAGACAAGATTAGTGATTTAGCGGGGGGCCGAGTTGTGGATGGCATTGTAGGTTGCTGTAAGCATTTTAAATTTTATTTGTAAGGTGAGCAGATGCCAATAGAGGGATTGACAGAGATGGATAGCAGGCACAGAATGGTTAATAAAGTAGATGAGTCTGGCAACAGCATTCATGATGGACTAAAGGGAGGATAGGCTATGTAAAAGTAAGCCCATGAGGAGGGAGTTGCAATAGTTGAGGCGAGAGATAACGAGAGAGGAAATTAGAAGGTTTGTGGTGTCCTTGGATTGGATGTGGTGCAAAAAGGAGAGTTCAGGACTACACCTAGAACCCTGGCTGTCGAGGAAAGACTGATAATTGTGCCATCAATCTCAACAGAAAAGTCAGGAGAAGAGGTATGTGGGGGAGGAAATATTATGAGCTAATTTTTGTATACTAAGTTAGTGATGCGTGAGGAGACTGAAGAGGTGAGCTGAGGGGTTGAAAGATAGATTTTGGTGTCGTCAGCATAGAAATGGTATTGGAAGCTGTGGGAGGTTATCAGCTGACCCATGGAGGTGTGTAGATTGACAGAACCTTGGGGGACCTTGAAAGAAAAAGGAAGGGAAGAGGAGAAAGAGTTATAAATGACACTAAAGGTGCTGTGAGATAGGTAAGAGCGAACAAAAAGTACAAGCATGAAGACCAAGGGAATGGAGTTTTTTGAGTAAAAGGGGGTGGTGAACTGCATCAAAGGCAGCAAAGAGGCCCAAGAGCAAGAGTACAGAATAGTGACCATTGGCTTTAGCTGTTATTAAACCACTTGAGAGTTCTAGGAAAGCAGTTTCTGTGGAGTGCCTATTTTAGAATGTTGGGAAAGAAGCCAGTAGAAAGGGAGAGAGGGTGGCCGTAGTATTTGCAAGTGAACAGGGTCCAGGGGGCAAGTGGTTAGGTGGGCATTATAAAAACATTTAGTAACTTTGTCCATAGTAGCAGGGTTAAACGAGGGAAGTATTGAGCGTGCAGGTGGACATGGATTGTTAGGTGGGGCAGATATCTGTACAGTGGATCATGAATAGTATCAATCCTATTTTGAAGTGATTTGCAATCTCCTGGACAGTGGATGAATTAGTGGGTGGAGGCAGTGAAGGACAAAGTAAAAAGGTAAGAAAGAGTTGACGGGCACTGCCTGAGAGGCTGTTAATGAGAATGTTGAAAGGGTCTATTTGGCATCAAAGAGAGAGGAATTATATTTTGGGAGGGCAGATTTATACTGGATGACGTCTTGCTGGCACTTAATCTTACACCACAGATGCTCAAGAGTGTAGCTACGTTTTTTGAGACTTCTGTTGTTTGTTTGCCAAGGTTGTAGCAGTGAAAGCCTGATCCTGTGTGTATTAAGGGGGGTGTCCAGGAAGGATGACAGTGAATTGTTGTAGATGGAAGTGGCTAGGTTGGGGCAGCACAGGGGTGAGATTGTTTCATAGATGTAGTCTGTTTCAGAAAAGAGAAGGGTTAAAGTAGCAAAGGTTTCTACGGGTAACTGTTAGGTGGTTGGGGGGAAAGGAGGTGAAAGAGAGTGAAGTTTATGAGGTAGTGATCATAGAGGGGAAAAGGATTGTTGGAATGGTTGCAAGGAGTGCATAGGTAAGAGAATACAAAGTCAAGGAAGTATCCTTCAGAGTGAGTAGAATCATGTGTCCATTGTTTTAAATCAAAAGAGGAGGTTAGGCTGAGATGTTTAGAAGCAGCAGGAGTGGTAATATGAATAGGGATGTTGAAGTCAATGAGAATTGGGAAATTCAGAATAAAGAAAGTAGGGTAGTATGGCAGAGAAATCAATAAGGAAGCTTGGTACCAGTCCAAGAGGCCGATATATCACAGCAGTTCTCAAAGAAACTGTAAAAATATACAAACATAATGAGCCTCAAATGAGGAGAGCGACAGAAAAGGAGGTGAATGAAGAATCTAAAAAGTGCTATGTGGAGATAGAAGGATTCCCACTTCACCTCCCTTCTGTCCACTGGGTCTGGCAGAGTAGGTCCAGAGGAGGCCATCATAGGAGAGCGCATGGGAGACAAATAGAAACTAGATTGTGTGGATTGAGGCTGCTGCCAGAGGATGAGGGGTTGGTCAAAGTTAAGTGATGGAGGCCCAGGATTTGGGGAAATATCTCCAGAAGTCAGGAGACAAAGAAGGATGAGGGAGATAATATGGGAGTGTGATTGAATTATATGGAGGGGCATGCACCAGTGACCTGGAGGTTATGTTCGTATATGGGTTTAGATTTAGCAGGGGTTGATGAGTGCAGTATTAGGGAGAGTACAGGAGTGAGGGATATATATTTCAGCTGTGGGGTGCACAAGAGGGGCGAAAGAGAGTTTAAAGAAATAGGACACAACTGTGAGAAGGAGAGGAAGAGTGTAGGGCACATGTTACTGGGTGGAAATAATAAGAAGCAGAATTGGTTAGAGATGAAAGAGTTGGATTGGGGCACAGAGTCACCTGCAGTTGGTTTAGTGTTTTGCAAAGTAATTTGTTGCTGATTTTCTCTTTTTGTGCCTTAGCTAAAGTACAGTGCAGAAGTGCAATAGCTAATCCATTAAATTACTTTATCCAAGCAGAATAATTGCCAGTGTCACTCAGCCTGTGCTTTCCCCATAAAGATGGTCTAAATTTATATTGGGATGGGTGGGGAATTCATAAAGGACATATGGCTAGCATGCAGACTTCAAGTTGTAGAGTTGTAAAGTTTAAGATCAGCTCATAATTTAGGTGAGACAATAAGAGAACATAATACACATCACAATAATATGGACAGGGTTCCAGATGTTGAAAGCAGCATAGGCTACCATGAAGCACATGGATAGTAATTATTCACGTTCAGGTAGAGGGCTATGTTGAAAGCAGCATAGGTTACCATGAAGCACATTGTTAGTAATGAGTCGATTTCAGTTAGAGGTGGATGTTGAAATCGGCATAGGTTACCTGTGAGGGGACAGAGAAATGATGTTCAGATGATGCAGTGCAGAAGTGCAATACTTTATCCAAGAAAATACTTTATCCAAGAAGAATTACTGCCAGTTCCACCCCACTCTGTGCTATCCCAACCTGAGCCAGTACTGATTGCTGTATTTATAAACACCTCAATACATTTGAAGATCTTTACTAGGTCTTTCAGACTTGCTCTTCCAAAGGCAATTATGTTTAGTGTTTCTTGATTGCTAGATCCTTTGTTGGTAATAATTGACCCAAGGAGGCAGAAGCTGTCTACCATAGATTAGACAGTGTTTAAATAACTAAACAAGGTGTCAAATGAATAAAGTGTGATATCATCATTGCATTTCTAAGTACTACAAGATTGTTTTTAAAGTGTAAGTCCACTTGTCAATAAAAAATGATATACTGTATATACTTCAAGCATTTTATAAAACCTAATGTCTTATTACTCTCTTTGGATTCCCATCACTTCCCACTTCCTGAGTGCTAGGTGAGAGGGCCGGTCTGCTATAATCACATGATCAGTCCCTGTCTCGTAGTAAGAGAAAAAAAAGACTAGAACATTACATGGTTAACATGACTACATGGACTCAATATTTGAATTTTGTCACTTTTAGAAAATCATAACTGGTCAAAAATTAATATGGACAGACCATTTTATATAAAAAAAATTGCATGAGCAGCAAAAAATAGAAAATGTGTGTACAAGGCCTTTCACTTGTATAAGCAAGCCTGTGCTTTACACACAATCAACCAATGAACTTGAATAAATAGAAGCACAATAACATTCAAACCAACATGCTTAACAGACATTCTTTCTTTCTTAGGCAAGCAGTCAAGATGAGAGAAAAAGGGACTTTGAAACTATTTTTGCACACTATGATGTAGTAAGTACCATCAACTGCTCATTGTTTTAACAACATAACTATGTATGGCTGAAATATAAATATCAAGTTTTAGATTTGGGGTTAATCCTAAATCCAAGGCAGATGTAAATCAATGTATGTAATAATTACAAGCATTACATTACATTATAATTACAAGCATTACATTACATTATAATTACAAGCATTTACATGCATTTTGAAATACTGCTAATATGAGTACCTGCATATGTCTTTATTTTAGCTTTCTGTATTCATGTGCATAGCAATACAGACTGGAAAGCTGGTCTGGGCTACATTGCCTCACATAGTGCTGGTTATCTAATGGCGTCCATATGGGGAACAATTTTTATATAGAATGCAGGAGAAAAATAGGATCAGAAGATCGAAAAGATTGTTCAATTTGCCATACATTGAACAATATGCCTACTTTTCTACAATCAGATTCACAATCCAGACCCGCCAGAATATTTTTAATGAAATTCTTTGGTTTTGTTCAAAATTGATTGATGACAAGGTATTTTCTTCTGCCTGCCCCCTTCACTGGAGCCTCTGCACATAGGGGCAGGATTCCATACATAACACAGGAGCTGCAGCTCTTTCCAGTAAAAGCCTGGAGCAGGCTCTGCGATTTCAGTGATTTATGAGCCGGATGGATAAGTGGCCCAGTGGTGATTCATCCCAGGAATTTGTGGTATTTTATACAGGTGCTTTATGCCAGTCATGAGAAAGGGTGGCATATTGATTTGGTGAGTTTATTCCTGGAGGGGGAAGTGTCTCAGATGCTAGAGTGGTGACTAAAGAAAATTCCTGGTGGAAGCGGTTACTTTTTTTCTGCACAATGAATGGACTCTGTGTGGACTTTTTTCTATGAACTCAACACTATATATATTTTAATGGCATTGAGGTTTTGAGATAATGATAAGTCACTGCACTGCTTTCAGACTGGAGTGAAAGCGATTTTTACTTTTATTTCAAGTTGATTAGGATATCTTATATTTTATTGTGGTGGCAGTGATGGATTTATATTTTTAGATTTTTGGTTTAAAGACACGTTTGAATTGTTTACTCTTAAGGTGTTACTAAACCCTCTACAGTAAAATCAGTCTGTATATGCAGTAAAGCATGCTTGTTATACTCACTGTGGAACCTAAGGGGTTAATCCTCTGCATTGTGCAAAAATGCTGTTTAATCCTTATTTCTCTGATCCTCCCCTTCTTCCTGTGTCCCCCTCTGATGTCCTGTTAAGATATATGTGTGGAGACACTCTGCACATGCTCAGTTTAGTGTATATTGCTAGAGAGGCTTTTTTTTCTTGGGAAAGTGCATGTGATCAGCACAGGGTTAATCAGCACTCTCCAGACAGAGGACAGGGGCTCTGCATCCTCCTAGAGCAGAAATAAAACCCCTCCTACAAGTTTTAACATGTGCTTGACTAGACACTGATAGCAGTCACAAGACTGCTCTAACTGCTGATGAGAAAAGGTATATAGCAGTTTATATTTACTAAAATAATTGCATTTCCATGTTGTGTGTACTGCGGGAGACCAGATAGAGAGAATGCATGTTCCTGGGTTTAGTAACACTTTAAGAGTGGGGTTTCTATATGGTTTTTATGTTCACTGTACACAAGAAGGTTTTTGGGCCCTTAGATATGCTGAATAACCATATGTAATATTTTCCAGAGTAAAACAGGAGCCCTTGAAGGGCCTGAAGTTGATGGATTTGTCAAAGATATGATGGAACTAGTGAAGGTGAGTTTTATAGCCAGATACAAAATATTAACATGAAAAATGCTTAGCCTTCCAAAATAGCAGCACAGTTAATGATATTTTATTATGTTCATGTCCCTCTGCATGTTAGCATGCATGTGTATACACAGACACAGTACATGTTCACTTGCACCTGTATAAGTGTGAAAAAAGTGCATGCATGAGTAAGTCTGTCTAGACTGTTACTAATATGTGTTCATGCTTTTAGAGGTGAGAGCCAAAAGCATCAGCTTCCCAATTCATGATCACTTTCCCATGACAATGTCTTAAAGTTCCATTAACTCACCTCCCTCAAATATGTTGTCTCTCAAATCTGCCACCACATCCGATATTTTACTTGGTAAAAATTGTGTCTACCCTGAGTCAATTGAAAATCCAGGGAAACAGAAGGAAGTTTGGGTGTGCTGTTGGTATCACTTTCTGAAATTAATATAGAGGTGTGGGGCTATGAAAAAAACATTTAAACTCAGCTACATGGATGCAGCATTGGGTCGATGCTACATCAATCCCATGCTGGCACTGCACTGAGAACTGTGAGAACTGAGCGATCAAAGACCGCTGATCACTCAGTTCTCCCCTCCATTCTGAGCAGAGAGCTGTGAGTTTCAATCTCCAACTCTCTGCTCTGTCCCTCCAGCGCTCACTGGAGTGCTGGGCTGTGGAGGATGAGGGATTGGCTGGCTCAGGCTCCTAGCAGCATGCTAAATGGCTGAACCAGCTGCCGGTCCAGGCATCTGGGTGGATCCTGATCATCCTGGGCTGTGGAGACGGCGGGATTGGCTGGCTCAGGCTCCTAGTGGCATGCTAAATGGCTGAACCAGCTGCTGGTCCAGGCATCTGGGTGGATCCTGACCATCCTGAGCTGTGGAGGAGGCAGGATTGGCTGGCTCAGGCTCCTAGCGGCATGCTAAATGGCTGAACCAGCTGCCGATCCAGGCATCTGGGTGGATCCTGATCAAGATCTTTTCAGAGCCTGTATCGGCTCTGTGACATCAGCCGACAACAGGCTAAAGCTGTAAACTAAAGGTCACAGGAGTGCTGAACTCCTGGGATCAAGTAGGGCCAAAATGCTTTGGCCATAGATCTCTTTTAAGTCTCATAATTTTTGGAACTCATGCAGTATCTGGTAAATTATGAGCAATTCTGTGGGTGATAAAAGAGGAGTACTGCGTAACATCATCAATGCCCACAACCCATAGTTACTCAATGCAAGCTGCAAGCAGGTCTCAATGGACAGGAATAACTGGGTGGGATTGTGCATAAATTGCAATCCATTCATTCCCATACATCATCATTGCTGGTAACATCATGATTACACTTTTTAGTCTGTGGGGCTATATAGGGTTCTAAACAATAGTGATAGTGAGTGGTTGTGCGATGTTTACTGTTACACAGATAGAAGTAGGGTAATCATTTTAGAAGGTATTTACAGATGCAATCAATATTTTGTTCACAAACTAGGAGTTTTGCTTTACTGTAGGGATGAGCAAAAACTGACAATTTTCCCTTCAGCAATATTTAGACAAAATTTCTGACATCTCCTCAAAGTATTGGAAAAGGTGAAATCACTGCCGTCTTTAAAGATGTCAGCAAAAGTCTAGCGATTGATGGGTTCTTGTGTGACCTGCTAATCCTATACCTGTATTTGTGAACCCTATTGCTGTGTGATATACCATTTGTTCATATAACAAAAGGAATTTGATCAGCAGGCCAAGCAAGGACCTTCTGCTAATGTGTCCTTGTTTGTATACAAAGGCACTGTGATGTCTGTATACAAAAGTTCCATGGTTATCATGTCCTCACTTAACTTACTAATTACACGGTGTGTTGGTAAAAAAAAAAGTTTAATTTAAAAAAAAGTTTAAAATGTTTCTATATTTTATAATGGCTTGATATTGGTTCATTTTTGGTATTTATGTTCCACTATTAAAGAATAATTATTTACCAACATCGATTAAGAATATATTAACATATACATTTCATTGTCCCTTCCCTTAGGTTTTTCCCCTTATTTTGGTACATTTTTTCTTATTTAAGTTTTTTTTTTTAAATGGTGTAGAAATAGCAGTCTGAAAAATCTTTAATTCTGGGTTTGTTACTGTCCCACTAATTTTTTTAAACCAAACAAAAAAGAGCAACTTGAACTTAATTTGCAATAAGGGAAAGAACATAGCATTTTTATATTGTTCAATGTATATTTTGTCTATTAAATTTTTTAAGCAAGCCATTGATGATCACCCTGTCCTTGCTTGACCTGAATAAACAGACCATTCCATTCGTGATCACCAGTCCACATCAGGGACACTCAGATTACATGTTTGTTTTTCTCAATTGACCTGTGATAACACATGGTTTGATGATTAACAAAGGCTGCTATGTGCAATTAAAGAGTATTGTGGAGTAATTCATCCTCAAAGTGTACAGGCATATCTCTTTCACTTTTAGTAGTTCAGCTCATTCTGCTCCCTGCTTTGACTCTTTTAATATCTAATGTAAACACAAATCAGGTGTACAGTAAGGCTGGCCATGCATTATACAATTTTCCTTTAGATTTACCAAAACCATATATTTTTAGGTCAAACCTACAGTAAACACTTTCAATTTGTTTGCAGTCATTCAAGGCATTGCATTACATAATTGAAGGTAAATCTGAAGGAAAGTAAATAAAAGAAGTATATAATGTATGGCCAGCTTAGGGGGGAAGACAATATTGCTTCCACCTGAGTTGTAGGACTTCAGTGCTTTGATTGTTCACTTTGCTGTACAGTGTCAGCGAGGTCATATTTTAAAGCTCATTCATTCATTGCTTTTTAAAGTGTATGTATAGCCAACACTTCAATTTTATTGTTTTGGATAATGTGCAGAAGTATTAAAACCCCTAACAATAAATTTTACTCCATGTGTGTCCTGTTTGGGAGATTTCTCTTCACTTCCTGTCTTAGTGATGCAGTAGGAAGTGAGAGGACATCTCCACAATTGTGGAAATTCACTATTAGACAGTTGCACCACAACAAGTATCCCCATCAGAAGATATACCCTCACTTCCCATTCCAGGAACACCTTAAGGGGCCAATTTACACTTCAGACACTTTAGGAAATGTGAAAAGCCCCAATTTCTGACTGTATACAAGAATGCAAAATATTAATTTGCAATAATTCATGTTTACTTGACTAAAAAAAAACAATAACTATTTTTTTTCACCCTGGCATGAATAAATAAAGTATGTACTTTTAAAAGCACAGTGCATTTGCTTTATTTTCATGCGGTGTATTATAAACCTTCAGGTGCTGGGTTCCGGTCTTTGTATGGAAGTCACACGATGATTAAAGCTGATTAAAATGTGATTTCATATTACAAGTAGATTACTGGCTGACCTTGCAAAGGTCATAATGGATGGTTAAATAATTATTTTGCTGGAAATGATTATGGAACAAGTTGACTTTGACATTTTAAAAGGGTATACCTAATTTGTCCTTCCATGTAACTATGCTGCACTTAACACTGGGTAAGATTTAAAGAAGATCAAATATAAAAAAGCTTTCCAGGACAAGCCACAACAATCAGCAAAGAGGACCTGTCTTATATTTTTCCCATTTCAAAACACAGGTCTTAAGCTGGCCAGACACGTATAGATTAAAAGCAAAAGACAATTTTCGAACAACGTTCGTCCATTCACCTAATGTTCAAAGAATTTTCGTATGACTTTTCGTATATAACCTTCAGTGGTGGTCATATGACTTTTATTTTAAACAATATACCTAAATACTGGACAATCATTTTGCCTGCGTAGTGTTTTAGGCAGGGAGATATTTTTAATAAGACAAAAAAGGCTTATTCCCTTGGGTGTCCCTCTGGCAGGGGCACTTGAAATCACTGCAACCAAATCTTATTTTAATAGTTAGGTCCTGGTCTGTGTTGCAGCAGCTGTAGTATAAAAAAATCTGCATTGCATGCTTAGTTTATACAGGAGCCACTATCAGCTCTCCTGTATAAGTATAAAAAAAAAAACTTGTAGGCTATGTGATAGCTTGGTTCTGTCCTGTGTTGTTTGAAGTTCTGAAGGAAGGGTTTTCCTCTAAACACATAACTTAAATTTTTTTTTTTTATTATGATTTCAAAGGAACCTGCTATGATCTTCTCTAATGTCGGTTAAAGCAACTTGCCAAGTTTTTAATAAACATTGGAATCCTTTTTTCATCTTAATCAGCCTTAAACCGGAGCTTCACTCACACTGTAAAAAAATAAAAGTCAGCAGCTGCAAAAACTGTAGCTGCTAATGTTTAAAAAACAGCCACTCACCTGTCCCAGGATCCTGCGGTGTCCTCCGCACAGCCCGTTTCACAGGCCGTCCTGTGTTCCCGGTGCTGGCATCTTCACTGTGGGCACCCGGCTGTGACAGCTTGTGGCTTCACAGCCAGGTGCCTACTGCGCATGAGCGAGTAGTGCTGCCCTTTCTGAATGGTCCTGTAGTCTTCTGGGACCTGTCATGAGTCCCAGAAGACTACAGGGAGGGGGAGGACAACTTCCACTTCCGATTACCTGTCAATTTCGGGTACCTGCTCCCTAAAGTTGCCAATCCTTAATGGGGAGCGGAGCACCAGTTATTAAAGCGGAACTTCCCCTTCTGGGTGGAGTTCCACTTGAACCATGCTTCTCCCCTTAGCTACTTTTTTTTTGTTTATTTGTGCTGTTTGTATTTAAACATTTTTTCACTTGGATATCAAAATTTGGAAAGACCCAGAAGGAAAATTGTACACAATTTTATATAGAAAGCCCATAGCAAGCAATATTATATTGGAAGAATGCAGGGGTCACTAAAAAAAGTTGATCGTTGGAGTACTTGGTTCAGATATACAGTAATACCTACCAGTAATTACCAGCTGTTAAACTGATCCATGTTTAACTCTGCTGTATGATTGGAGAATCTTTCCTTTTTTTGTTGCCCTGATATTTTTTTGGTACTGTACACTTTAAAGCCATGGTGTTCATGCTGCATGGCTTTTCTGTATTCTTTGTGAAAATTAATAAAAATGTGTCAGGTAAAAAAAAACTTAACAGTAGAAACTGTATAAAGAATGAATACTCTGAAAATGAAGCACAGGGTCTTAAAAAAAGATTGAGGACCAAGGGATATAAAGATATGATTTTCTGTAAGGCTTAACCACTTCATGACCAAGGTCAAAACAAATCTTAATTCCCAAATCCAGTTTTGAAACGTTGATATTGCTAGTAAAACTGTACATTTTACAACTGCTTAGTATGTCCAGGTGGATTACACCTTGATCTTTTTAGATTAGGCTTTCATTTGGTGGTTAATTTTAATGGATATCTCATGATTTTCTTTTATTACCCAAGGAAAACTTGGATAATAGTAAATAGTAAAAACATATATTTTTCAAATTTAGCTGTATATTTTTATGACATTACCATGATGCACCACCAAAAAAATTCCATAAAATAAATACTCCTCGTATATGTGCACTATTTGTTCCTTGTACCCGAAACAGGGCCAAGAAATAATAGTATGCATTTTGTTTTTTTCATTCTACCTAAACACATTGACACTAATGCTCGCACTGATACTAAATATAGGACCTTTTTTTCCTAGGTAAAGAACACAGCCACTAGCTGACACACTGACATTGCCACTACATTAACACTAACACTCACTAACTAGATCAAGCCCTGATATAGTTATTCTTTAGTTATTTGATTATTTTTTTCAACATTGTTTTAGACTTCTCCTCTAGTGAGGAGCAAAAGATACAATACATTTTTTACTCTTCACAGAGGAGAAACAATGTTGGGTTGAGTCTTCACATCAGTGCTGAATGTGATTGACTAATCACAGTGATCACATGATTGGGAGCCAGTTCTACTATATCCTGACCAATGACACCCCAATTTAGATATAGTCAATAAGTGAAGCTTTGTTTAACTTGATTCACATTTGCTAATGTTATATGTGTATGTTTTTGTTAACAGCCAAGTATCAGTGGTGTGGACCTGGACAAATTCCGTAAGATTCTACTAAACCATTGTGATGTGAACAGAGATGGTAAAATCCAGAAGTCTGAACTGGCTTTATGCCTCGGTCTGAAAATAAGTCCATGAAGTCATGGAGAATCTGCCTTTTTGTGCCTCTTCTTATGTCAGAACTTGCTGGTTTAAGAATAACTATGTTCTGCTACAGATCCTTGTCACACTTGGTGATTGTGGAGTTAGGAGCAAATGCAAGTTAAATGCATGAGTAGACACATTATGAGTGCATGAAAGGCTTTTGACGAATTCCAATGTTTCCAGCAAAATTGTTTACTTCTATGATTAAAAACTGAGAGTTCTTTAAAAGTATCACTTTTTTTCTCAATGACAATCTAGTGAAAGCAAAAAAGATAATATATTTCCTTTTAATCCTAACTGTAATATTTGTTGCAAGTAACAGTTTTAGTTAATTACAACACTTGATAAGTGCATGTGCTTTTTGCCATCTTGCACTGTTGTGGAACAATAAAGTTTTATGTTCTTTTTAAAAACAGCAATCTAACTGTGAGTTGTTGATTACCTGGCCTTTCACAATAAAGATTATCTGACATGCTGAGCAGTTTGTCATTATTGGCTTGTTTGCAAATAATTCCTGGAACCCTCAGAGAAAAAATGTTTTGCAAAAAAAAAACTTTCAAGAATGTTTTAACTATGGTCATGAAAGTTCGAAGGTCAATACTTTTGCATATTAAAGTCAAACTCTTTCAGAGTGAAATCCAGGAAAACAATGCTCCAAGGAACACAGGGGTATGCTTCACTCCTTCATCCAGCATCCATGTGTGCAAGGCCTAAGGACTTCAGCAGTGGTGAGCATATTTTGCAATTGGCCATTGTGCAAAGAAAGAATTTAAAACTCCCTTTAAGACATATCATTGATTTTTCACATGCAGTATATGCATGTCTTTCTGCTATAGTTCTCATTTGACTTTTTTTTGGATGTTGGAAACTGCCATCCAGCTCACATTTTACCATGAAGTTTATTCCCCTCTGATCTGTGACCCATGCCACTTATCTTGATAAACAATGGCAGATTGAGTACAGTGCCCGATTTTCCACATCAACACCCCTTAGCCTGCTATTGTTAGACTTCAATAGTTTTAAGAATTTTGCTTTCCGGGGGTGATGTGCAATCCTTGCAGCATTTATAAGAGAAACATAACATACTCAACAGTGACATTTTAGGTAGCTTTAGCTCAACATGTAATTGTTTATTGTTTAAAATTACTTGTAATTGTTTAAAAGTTTTTATAAAGGTTTTTGTGAGATCCCCATGCTACAAAAATTAATTCCCTACATTAATTTTTTACCATCCCTTTAGAAACCACTTATACATTATAAAACCAAAAGCAGAACTGGGGAAAGCCTGATGAGGAAACTCAAAACCTAATAAGGTCGGGAGAGATCACATACTTTGCTGGAAAATACTTAAAAGGTTCCCAGCAGTTGGTATCTTGCCTTAGTAAGAACAGCAAAACACATCCCTACGTATTGATCAACATGCTTTTAAAATGCACTACTAAAGGCACAATGACTCAAATATGGTGGTTCTGTCCCACCCCAGTGGCTTTGTATTGAGACATATACTGGATCAATACTGTGCAAACTTCAGAAGTTACTGGAAAGCCCTCATACATAAGGAGATCCCACTGCTCAGGGAACACAGATTGGTTACCTTTATCTTTGTAGTAGTAAAGCAAAGTAAGGCAGAAATTGTATGCTATATGTCCACAGATGTTCCCATACCTTTAAAGAATTTCTTTGTGTTGTAGTGCACAGTCCCCTTGGAATTCAGAAATCCAGCCTTCTTTATTCTGACAGCAGCCTCTGTTCTCGTCATATCCTGTTATCCATAAGATCTGTGGCTGCTTTTCCCTCTATTCCTCTGGCCACTGGCCTTGAACATTCCCCCCTGTAGTTCTTGGTAAGGTGAGCAGTAATGTGAAAACATCACAGCGAACAACAGTGCTCAGACACAAGAGTCCCAGACTCCCGGTCTGATCTGCCCACTGTACAGCATAGACCAGAATTCTCATTCATCCATATACATACTGTATTCCTCCCATACATGCCCATTCAGACTGTGGACAGATTGGACCATGAGTCTGAGATTATCTGATCCACCCAATGATTCAGGAGCTTTATTGAGAACTACAGTCTGAATGGGCAGCAATGTGGAGGGGACTGTGGGTGTGTATGGAATGAACCAGGCTCTTGGCTTGTCCATCTAACTATGCTGTACAGTGGGCAGATCAGACATGGAGTCTGAGAATCTGTGGTCTGCCCATTGCAGCAAGAGTTGGATTTACTGAGAACTACAGTCTCAGTGGGCAGCATTGTGAGCAGAACTGTGGCAGTGTATGGAATGAATATGTGTATGGTATGAATCAGGCTCCTGCCTTGTACACCTAACTATGCTGTACAGTGGGCAGATCAGACAGGGAGTCTGAGACTCTCAGGTCCTCCCACTGTATAGCATAGTTAGATGGACATTCCAGAAGTCTGATTCATACCATGCACGGCAGAATGAAATGAAAACGAGAAGCGCACCAACCTTGCGCACTACCCCAGCTACCAAAATGTATTAATTGTAAAAAACATACCCACAAACAGCGAATGAAATCAGGCATGTAAGTCCTCACAGGGACTTGAAGATAGCGTGAGTCCAATCAAGGGAATGGGTGTTCAGTATAGCTGACGCGTTTCGAAGGGGGTCCCTTCTTCATCAGAGCTCATACCATGCACGCCCACAGTCCTGCCTACACTGCCGCCCTATCAGACTCTAAATTCCAGGGCATGATGGGATTTGTAGTCTTACTATGCGTTGATAAGCACTAATGGGAAGTGATGTCGCCGCTTCAGAGATCCCTATTCCTGAAGCCCAGGGATAGAGAAAATTGACGAGATGACATCACTGATTTTTAAAACCGTGAGTTTTGTACACAGCATGCAATTTTATTCTAAATTACTTTTTAGCAGTTTTACTAACTTAACTAACTACACAGGGCTAATGTGCAAATTTTATCACCATCCTGGAGTTCTTCTTTAAGTCTATAAAACCTTCATCCTAAAGAAGTATAACAGAGAATTACCAGTATTATTATTATACAGTATTTATATAGCGCCAACAGTTTGCTCAGCGCTGTACATTATAATGGGAGACAGTACACGAGACAGTACAGTAACAATACAATAAAATACACAAGGGGATCGAGGGCCCTTATAGCTTACAATCTAGGAGGGAGGGAATAGTGGTACAGGAGGAAATAGCTGTGGGGGATGGAGTGGAAGGAAGAGTGGAGGAGATTGGCAATTAGGTGAGGGCGGGGTAGGCTTTAGGGTGCGCCTAAAGGTGAGGAGGGTAGGTGACAGTCTGATGGATTGGGGTAGTGAGTTCCAGAGGATGGAGGAAGCCCTGGAGAAGTCCTGGAGATGGGCATGGAAGGAGGACACCAGGGAACTAGAGAGTAGGAGGTCTTGTGAGGAGTGGAGAGTGCGTTTTGGGTGGTAGATGGATATCAGGTTGGTGATGTAGTTTGGGGCAGTGTTATGAACAGCTTTGTACGTCAATGTTAGTAATTAGAATTTTATGCGTTGGGCAATCGGAAGCCAGTGGAGGGATTGGCAGAGGGGGGTGGCGGATACGGAGCGGTTAGTAAGGTGGAGGAGTCTGGCCGCAGAATTCAGGATAGACTGAAGCGGGGATAGACTGAAGCGGGGATAACCTGTGTTGAGGAAGGCCAGTGAGGAAGGAGTTACAGTAGTCAAGTCGTGATATATTAAGAGAGTGAATGAGTTGCTTTGTAGTTTCTGTTAGGAACAGACGTATTTTGGAGATGTTGCAGAGGTGGAGTCTACATGAATTTGTCAGCGATTGGACCTGGGGCTGGAAAGACAGATTGGAGTCTAGAATGACACCTAGTACTCTGGCTTGCGGGGTGGGGCTGATGGTGGCGTTGTTGGTCATGATGGAGAAGTCGGGGGGGGCGTGGGCTGGAGGGAAAACTAGGAGCTCTGTTTTGGCAAGGTTTAATTTGAGGAAGTGGAGTGACATCCAGTCTGATATGTCGTTCAGAAGGCTAGTGATTCGGTCAGAGACTGAAGGGGTGAGGCGAGGGGTAGAGAGATAGATTTGAGTGTCATCGGCATAGAGATGGCAGTTGTACTTGTTAAATGAAAACAATTGCAGGTATATGCTGGACTTTTACTAAAAGTTCCTCAAGATACAGTCTGCATGGAAAAAAAACACCTACCCAGAAGGGATAGATAAGCCATTTCTCTAAAGTTGGCAATAGGCAGAGCTCAGTGTTGATGGGGGAATCCCTTCTCGGGAGCCATTGGGCCTGGCCAGGAGAACACAGTGATTACTGCTAGCAGCTATAATAGCCGCTAGCAATAATTGCATGTAAAATCTGACAGGCTCTTTGTACCCTAGTTGATCGATTAATCAACTTGGGTACATTCAGCCTACCCATACATGGTTTGAATCTTGGCCAGTCCCTCCTGAACTAGTCGAAATTTGAACCATCTATGGCCGTCTTAACTCTAAAGCATTATAGGGACATGTCCCCATTCATGACACTCCCCTCACCCTTTTGCTATCATCATCTTATCTCTCCCTACCCTGTTGTTTATAATTCAGATTTTCCACATGTTTGCTTATCAATTTTTAATTTACAAACAGCCTACATGTTGAAAGGTGGTTAGTGAATCATGTCCTAGGGGGCATTGAGAAATTGCACGCCGTTAATGTCCTCAGAGTTTGCACTTACAATGTGTGATTCAAGGTCATGTAGGCATTAACACTTTCAGAACAGAGGATAGTTGACACTTAGGGGTTGATTTACAAAAGCACCTTGTCTGCAAAGAGTCCCCCACAAAGAAGGATCACATATCCACTTCAGCCTTTGGCTAGTTCTGTTCCTATCTGGCCAACACATGACTCTGAAGCATTTTAAGAAAATATCGCTGAGTAAGAACTTAACCACACCAGTTTGTCTCACATTTCAACTCTGCACCCTTGATTAGATTCCATCCATGGGCCATCCAAGCCACCGTACTTCTCTTCACAAAGCCTTGCACACTGTGACCACAGGCTCAGTCCATGGGTGGGACTTCTACCGCAGCAGGCTCCAGTATGGAGACCCTGCCACTAAGTGGAGAACAATGAAGTACTAACTGTTCCCTCACTACCAAGACCCCTGTCACTGCTTCCTCTGTCAGTTGGCTGCTTCTCCTTCTTGTTATACACCCATAAAGGCTGGTCAGAATTAGTGATAGACCGAACACCCGTTTCGTTCACGGTCAAACATTCAAACCTGACGAAAGTTCAACCGCGAACTTCAAACTCAATGCAAGTCTATGAGACTCAAACTAGTAAATTCAAAGGCTTATTTTTAAGGCTTATATGCAAGTTATTGGCCATAAAAGGGATGTAGGGACTCGGGTACAGGGACATGAATCAGTGAGAAAAAAAATTCAAAAAGTACCATTTTTAAAAGGGTAGTCATTTTGCACTGCTTAAAGTTAAAAAAAAAAATGAAAAATTCCTTTAAATATCATGTCTGGGGGGTCCCCTTAAACTACCTTCAAAGTTGCACATCTGTACAATTTATAGAACCTGCTGCAGCAGGACTGACATTTTTTTAAATAAATAAATAAAAACAGTGTTGCCCCCCCTAATCAATACCAGCCCTTTAGGTCTGGTAGAAAGGTTAGGGGGGACCCCACAGTAAAAAACAAAAATTTTAAAGTGCGTGGGGTTCCCCCTAAAAGCCATACCAAACCCTTAAGCCTGATAGGACTTTTAAGGGGAGCCCACCTCCCAAAAATGGGGTGAAAAGCATGGGGTCCCCCCCTAAATTCCTACTAAACCCTTGATCCGAGCACAGGCCTGACAGGGCAGGAAAGGGGGGAGTGGCAAATGAGTGCCACCCCCCTGCAGTTTACTAGGCTACATGCCCTCGGCATGGGGATGGTGTCCCCATGCCGAAGGGCACAAGGGCCCCTTCCCAACAACCCTGGCCTGGTGGTTGTGGGGGTCTGTGGGCAGGTGAGCTCATTAGCATCAGGGTACCCATTTAAATAAGGGTGAACCCTGATGCTGCCCCCCCTTGTGAATAAGGGATACTTGTACACCTACCCATTCACTAAAGGGTCAAATGTAGTAAAAAATAAAGAGACCAGTCTTTTGAAAAAATGCTTTATTGGACAAAAAACAACAAAAGTTTTTGACAAGTTCTTAATAGAAAATTAAAAAAAATGGTTCCATTGTTGTAATCCATAGTCAATCATAGTCCAGCATTGTCACGATGATGCTGACTCTCCAAAATAAAAGAAAAAACCCAACGCCCACCAACCCATTCGCACCCACCGAGCACTCGCCGCAATCTGACATTTTCAGGTCAGATTTCAACAATTGGGCGGAGCTAGCGGTGACATCACCGCTAGCTCCACCCAGTTGTGCTGTGATTGGCCAAAGCATTTCTTTGGCCAATCACAATGCACTGTGAAAGCACAGTGCATTGTGGGCCACGGCAGGCGTACAGCGTTTGCCGAACACACAAACGGTCAGTGTTTGAGTCGAACTTACATTCATCTCAGACATCCAGACTATCACTAGTCAGAATGTTCACTTATAAACACATAACCTCAAAGGTTAACTTAGTTACACTTGTTCTGCACAGTTCTATTCTTCTAACCAAGAGGGTTAAACATGGCTTGCTCCCAACTCTCAGTTCTTCTGAATGCACCCATGGTAATACATTTGAACCCTTTTTAAGTAATTCAGACTAGGCAACTCCTATTCAAAGAAGAACAGTGTTTACTGATTAAACTTCTTTACATGCTGAAACACTTTTATATAACATGGCATAATATATTCAGACAAAACAGGTTCTCTCCTTACTGTACAGTATGTTTGGCTGTGCTGCTACTGGCTGCCATCTACTCCCACTACTGTGGCGGTTTAAACAAAGTATCTCTCCAATTGTCAGTCTATACATGTAGAGCCCAGGGTTGGGTCCCATTGAAGGGTGGGTCAATGACAAAGCTGATGACATCTTGACACTGGTCTTCACACAACCAATACGATTCCCAGACTGTGAACCTGAGACTGCCTTTCCTGGTATACATGCCCTTCACAAGGGGAAGTGACTCAGACACAGGGGAAGAGATATCACAAAAACTGTTAACCCCTGCAGCACCAGTCAGAACTTACCAAAACAAGCACAAATTATAACATACATTTAGGCACCTCTCTACATATATACACTTTATATGTTGTGGCAGAAGCCTTGTCATCATAGCCTATAGGGTGAACTGTGAGAACTTTTTGGGATTTAGATTTGATATTAGAGATAACCTTTTAGGTTCCTTCTGGACTGTCCAGGAAAGGGGGAGGGGTGAGAAGGTTGGGTTTCTATGGAGGGGAGGGGGTGGATGGAAGGGAATGTCAAGTGGTGGCAGTGTGGTTGGGTTTCTGTGAAGGGGAGGGGTTGGATGGAAGGGAATGTCAAGTGGTGGCAGTGTGGTTGGGTTTCTATGAAGTGGAGTGGGTGGATGGAAGGGAATGTCAAGTGGTGGCAGTGTGGTTGGGTTTCTGTGAAGGGGAGGGGTTGGATGGAAGGGAATGTCAAGTGGTGGCAGTGTGTTTTTGGACTTGTTTGGTGTGGTGTGGTGTGCATGTAGGGTTGTGCCCGGCCCATTTCCATGGGGCCTTCACAGACAGTCGAGTGCCAGCCTTTACATATATAGTTTACAAATTGTAGGGCGTTACAAATTGTTCAGTCCAAACCAACATTGTATCATGCAAGGATAGTGGCCTGAGGTCTAGATTCCCATCCTCCTGGGCCTTCCATAATTAACCCCACCTCCCTGAGAGTACTCACACACCTGGTCCACATGCAAGCTTCCAGGACCCTGACGGTCAGGTTTGCCCCTGTAAACATACCTTTCACTCCACTTCCCAGGCATTGACTGTGTTGTACACTTCTCCCATTAGAATATCACAAAGAGGCTTTTTGTTGAGACAAATTAGTTTACTTGAATAATTCTTCAATTGAACAGTACAGATAGTGACATCAGCAAATATGGCTTGAGGACAATGAAAGAGGAACATTAGGTTGCTTGTGGGTTGTGTATCACATGGAATGCCTATCCTCTGTCTCCATGGCTGTAAGTTCTCCTATAGGCCAGACAGTTCTTTTGGAGGAAATAACTACGGATGCACCTATATCTTCTAATGTCCCTGTTCCAGGCCCCTTGTTCTTAAACCTCAACCCAAACTCCCTTTGATGAACTTCAAAAAAAGGGAACTGTCCTCTCACCTGAAGGGGAGAGCACGAACCCTGGAAAAGGACCTCTTCTTTCGCCCCAAACCTAATACTCCACCCACCATATAAATGGATTCCCATAACCCCCTAACACATAAGCAAAGCATTCCTTAAGAGGACCACCTAGGCAGATGAGGAGGATTGACTTCCTCAATATTTATATTTCCAGAAGTCACTGATAAAAGACTGAAGACAGTCAATAAATGAAGTGATGTGACTGATGTCTGACACACACAAGAAATGAAACGTGGGTGTAAACTCATAGACTTCTACACACACATGATTTGAAGTGAGGCCTTTGATTTTCTGCACACAGAGAAAGTGCAGGAAAAGAGACCAAGTCATTTTGCTTCCCAGTATACACAGCTCATGCACTACCATGCATAGTACCAAGGAAATCATCTCAGCGAATACACACCTCTCTATTACTTGCAGTGGCAATCCTGTTACATGCAGTGTGGCATACCTCTACATAACATACTCATGCCTTATGCCTCTCTGTTACACACAGTACAATACGCATCTCTGTTACCTTCATGCTTCCATACTATACGCAATACCTCATAACTCTCTACTATGCCAGTTTTTACACACAGTGTTTCATGTCACTGCTAAATCCAGTGGTACACAAATATTGACTACACACTTCCCAAAGTCTCTCTTTTAAATGCAGCACTGCTTGCTTTATTGAAATCTTGATACATGTAGTGCCTCATGTCTCTCTAGCAAGCACAGTGTCCCTCAACTCTGCTGCATACAGTACTATGTCTTTCTACTACACACATATCTCTCATACACCATACACATAAACTATATGCAGTGACTCATGCTTTTGTAGCACTACCCCCTGGAGAGTTGCTGAGTTGTGGGCTTCCCTATAGTCCTGCATAGCCAGACAACTTGCATTTACCATACAGACTTGCATCCAGGAGACAGTAACCAGTCCTTGAGCTTGTTTTTGGATTTTATTAGGGGGATTAGAAATTGGATAGGGAAAGGAGTGTATGGGTGCCCAAATGTAATGTCAACAGAGGACAATCTTCCTGAACTAAATACAAGTCTTTACAACAAAAATTTCTCTTCTTGAGAGCTAGCCAGCATCTCCTTTAGTACCACCCCAGATCCTAGATGCTCCTTATCCAGCTGTTCTAGGTGAATCTCTGGGCAGGGGATCCAGTGCCTGTCACTTTAAGAGAAGACAGTTCCGGGTAGTAGCTAATTCAATTTCCAACCAGAGTGCTCATTCCCCTTACTGGCCAAGAGGGTCTAGGTCTACTCACTCAATCCTTCTCCTATGAGCTGCTGTGTCAGTGGCTGCTCTTAAACCTTCTGCTAGGTCACTCCTTCCCTGCTGCATAGGTGGTCCTCGCTCTGGGGGCCAGTGAAGTCCCATGCTTTCCTCCTTCTAAGCCTCCCTACCAGTAGGTGAGCCCCTTCCCATCTGGACTACCTCCCAGGCTCCTGCTCTCCATCTTCCACCCAAACTCTCTCCTCCCTACTGAGCAGGCTCTCTCACTCTTAAGGGCTGCCCTGGCCCCTTGCCAAGTCTCCTGTTGGGGATTGGCCAGGATCCCCTGAGAGTGCAGACCAGCCACTCATCACTTCCTCCCACTGCTTCTAGAATCTTCTCTAAAATTCTAGAGCGGGGGTAGTCCCAGAGAGCTAGTCTGCAGAGCCTCTCAGCTCTTGACCCGACATTTGACCCCCTGACTATTACACCTGGGCTGCTACTCAGTCCTCGTAACTGTCAATGGAGCTCTAGCTCCCCCTAGCTAACTAGGATGGTGCTTCCCTTCACATGAAACATCTTACACTCTTAGTACATGCAATGCCTTAAGCCTCTCAACAACCTGCCTCATGCCTATCTAATATATGCAAGGTCTTATTACTCAAAATATTTGATGTACAGTATCTACTAAACACAGTACTCCTCACCCCCTTTTTTAAACACCCTGCCTCATACCTGTACATCCCACAGTACCTGTACCTGTATAACATACTGTGCCTCATACTACTCTGTTACACACAGTGCCTCATGCCTCTCTATTAGATGCAGTGTCTCATGCTACTAGTTCTTCATCATACACTACTTAATAAAGTTTCTCACATTTCTACTGCATGCAACGTCCTAAACCTCTGTACTACGTGCAGTACCTAAAACTGGACAGTGCAAAATCTGGTGCAGTAGTGTATGGTAGCCAATCAGCTTCTAACTTCAGTTTGTTCAAATAAGCTGATTAGTTTCTATGCAGAGCTGCACCAGCTTTTGTAATCTGCAGTTTTAGTAAATCAACCCCAATGTCTCACTCCTGTTTTACAAGTAATGCCTATTAACAATTGATATATATACACTGGTATTTCTAGAGTTAGTAAAATAGTAATTGAGCAGGTTTTTAGTTGTTGTTATTAAGGGATTACCAACTTGGATAGGGTCTAGGGGTGTATGGGATGCCCAAGGAACTGAAAAACTGGATGACGAACTTCTTAGCAACTATGTACAAAAGAGTGAACTGGCAAAAAAGTAAAGCACTGTACCTCTTTGGTGTACTTCCTTAGACCCCAGATTAATCCTCCTCATCACCAACCTGTGCTTAGGGTATCTCTGAGCAAGGGGTCCCAAGAGCTTGCATTTAAGCAATCCCAGGTGAAGACTAGTAGGGTATTGCACCTGACCGCCCTCTCCCCTTATCTGGCCCAGGAGGTGTAGGAGTACTCACACTGTCCTGTCCTGTCAGCAGGGTGGGTTGGTAGGTGCATTCATGCCTTTCTCTGGGCTGGCTCCTTCCTTGCTGCTCAGGATGTCCTCCCCAGGAGACTTTAGGCAGTGGTGACCCTCCCGTCCAGCAACCAGCCCATAGGTAGACTCCCCTCCCAGGCTCCACACTCCAGCTTTCTCTCTAGTCATTTTCCACCTGAATTCCCTCTGTCCCCAGGCTCTGTCTTATTTTGAAGGTAGCCCTGATCACCATGCCCAGCCTTCTGCCAGGGGTTTGGCCAAGGTCCCTCAAACATGCAGATCCTCAGCACCTGTTCCAGAAAGTGCTCTGGTTTTTGGAAAGTTGGGAGGGCTCCAGAAGCCCTGACCTGTAGAACCACCCAGCCTGTCCTGAGGTGGATTCCTGCTTCACTCCCAGGCTGAGTCATCCCAGGCTACTTTCCCTCCTCCTCCTCCTTAAGAGTGCATAGCAATAATTTTCCCTGATGGCTCCATGTCAGCACAGTTGGGTATGGGCCCCACCCCGAGATGTGCTAACATGGAGCTCATTAGGAAAGGAAAATTACAGTAAATATCTGTCATTCAATTTTCTGTTGTTTGGACTGCTAATGCTTCCTTTTACTCTCGCTCCTCCTCAAGGGGGCTGAGCAGCCACTTTTTTTTACAGTGCTGCTCATGCACCCTTTTCTAAATGCACAGATCAGCCTAACCTGTTTAAACAACAGAGACATTGCTGTGAAAAGGCCAGGCTCGATCAGCTTTCATAATCTGTTTTTTAATACTCAGTATATGCATGTTTTTTGTCATTGTCCTTTTGTTTTACATATTGATTCTACCTATTCGGTAAACTGAAGATTACAGTATATACTGCAGTACATGCATGTTTTTTGTCATTGTCATTTTGTTTTACATATTGATTCTACCTGTTCGGTAAACTGCAGATTACAGTTTCAGTTTGTCTGATCATTCGGCAGATTACTCAACTGTTTACACTGCATTGACACTTTCATGCTCCAAAACGAAGGCAGAAGCATGTGAAAAATGCGCCGAGATGTGCATCACATCTTTGGTGCCATTATACTGTATCTTAACGGCACCCAATGCATGAGTAGCAGTCACACGACTTGCAAAGGAGCTACTGTGCCGTATTTGTCTCGTGTAGGGCAGCCCATTCAAGTGAATGGGCTGCCCTATGCTTGCGCATGACAAACATGCAGAAAAACACAGTGCAAAGGTGTGATTGCAGCCTAACACATGTGCTTGCAGACCCCAGGTCATGTTGTTACCTTTTCAGGCCATAGCATGTTCATTGGCAGCAGTCTCCTTTTAGAAGTGTAAAGTTCCTGAAATTAGATAACGTAATAAATTATTATTGCCATGATGTGGAAATGTACTCTATATTACTGTAAATGTATCATATAGGCATTGATGAAGGGGTTAACGGTGTCTTCATTTTTGACACTTGAAATACAATTTTTTTTTAGCAGATGGCTTATTTTCTACATGGCATACTAGGCAGCAATCAAAAGTCATATTGGATTTTCAGATGAGAATTCACATTGACATGCCTGAGTGCCTTTGGCATGGAGAATGAATTCTGCTTTTAACACAATGTTTTGATCAGTGTAATCTTTGTTGCCACCATTATCCACAATAAAGTAAATATTAGTTCACCATCTGCCGCCATATGAAAGAGCTGTTCTTTAATACAAGTGTTAAGGATTATTCAGCATTCATTAACAACTTGCTGCGCATGGCTGATCCTAGGCAAGTTCCTCTGATAAACCCTTCGCGCACACACACACACACTGAATGGGACTCTGCCATGTAATTATATGGTTTTTAAAAGTTCAGCTATAAAAAGACACTTTACATAGATTGTGCCAACTTATAGCCACGCACTATAATTTTTGAAGTCTTCCACTGCACCTGCAATTGCTAAATTTTCATGCGGCATTATAAGTCTCAGCAAGGGACATGACCTCTTTGTGCGCATTGTAGAGTTAACAATTAAAGGCACAGGGCACATAAAAATAACACAATAGGAGAAATATCTTCCCACAGTCCATATGTGCCAGTGCCATATAATTTGTGCAAATATATTATTTCCTTACAAAAAAAAAGTTATTTTAAAGTCATAAAAAAATCTGTTAAGTACTGAAACTGGAGGTGTAAAAGATAGTGGGCACAATTCAATAAGCGGTATCTTACCACATCTGGGTATGCAGTAGAATACCGCACAGCATTTAAGAAAAAAAATGTTTGAATTCACTAAAAAATGCTACTAAAATACAGCATGAGTTATTTTATCAAGTCATGTGGCATTTTAGTAGTGAAAACCATGCGGTAATGTTTCAGCTGTCAGCGGGGTTCCCCACTGACAGCTAAATGTAAAAGAAAGAATTGCCGACAATTAAAAAAATAATTAAAAAAAACAGTGTGGGTTCCCCCCATCCATACCAAGCTCTTTGGGTCTGGTATGGATTTTGAGAGAACACTCCACGCCAGAATGTTTCAAAAAATGGTCCCCCCAAAATCCATACCAGTCCCTTATCTGAGCATGCAGCCCAGCAGGTCAGGAAAGGGGGGGATGAGCGAGCTCCCCCCACCCCCCTTTTGAACCATACCAGGCCACATGCCCTTAACATGGGGGGTGCTTTGGGGCAGGGGGGTTCCCCCCCAAAGCACCTTGTACCCATGTAGATGGGGACAAGGACCTCTTCCCCACAACCCTGGTCAGTGGTTGTGGGGGTCCACAGGCAGGGGGCTTATCGGAATCTGGAAGCCGCCTTAAACAAGGGGCCCCCAGATCCTGCCCCCCACCTATCTGAATGAGTTTGATGTATGGCATCATGATTGACGTTGGATATACTTCGAGGGACATTCTTTTATTTTCCTTCTTTTAATAAAGGACTTGTCAAAGACTGTCTCCTGTCTTTTTTCACACTACACTTTTTTTTTTTGTGAATGGGCAGCGGTACCATGTACCACATACTCATTCACATGGGGGGAGGATGGGATCTGGGGGCCCCCTTGTTAAAGGAGCCTTCCAGATTCCCATAAGCCCTTCACCCGCAGACCCCCACAACCACTGGCCAGGGTTGTGGGAAAGAGGCCCTTGTCCCAATCAACATGAGGACAAGGTGCTGTAGGTGGGGAGCTGCCCCCGCCCAAAAGCACCCCCCCATGTTGAGGGTATGGTTCAGGAGAGGGAGGGCACTCGCTCATCCCCCCTTTCCTGAACTGCCGGGCTGCATCCTCAGATAAAGGTCTGGTATGGATGTTGAGGGGACTCCACGCCATTCTTTTTAAATTTTGGCGTGGGGGTTCCCCTCAAAATCTATACCTGACCCGAAGGGTTTGGTATGGATGGAGGGGGGACCCCACACCTTTTTTTTAATTTTTAATTGCTGGCGATCTTTTTTTTACATTCAACTGTCAGTGGGGAACTCCGCTGACACCTGATGACTCATAGGTTGTTAAGGACTCCACGGCCACCCATTCCTTAACAACCCATAACAGTACTGACAGATATCAGTACATACCGCATGGGTTACCACTACTTAATTACCGCATGCATTTAATTATTTATTTCTTTTTGTGAATTGACTTTAAGGTCTTTTTATGCGGTATTTACCGAGTGTTTTTGCTGTTTTCGGTAAATACTGCATACTACCAATAGTGAACTGACATTTTCGGTATCGCATGTGATATGTGGTCATGTGACTGACTTAACTCATGCGATAGGCTTTACAGTGTAGTGAATATATAGTCTATATTTCCATACATATTTAAGGAAAGTAAACCTTATAAAGCATTTAGATTTATAGCTGTAGCCAGGTGCTGGCAGCTTGGTTCTTACTCAATGTTTGGGGAGGCTCAGCAACAGAGAGCTGCGGGTCTCCATTATGCCTGCTTTCTCTCCCCCCCCCCCCCCCCTAATTTTTCATCCGGCAGCCACTGAAAAACCTAAAGGCAGCCAAAGGTAAGATGCAGCCACGAGTTGTATTCTGGGACATGTAGTCGTGTAGAGGGAGCTGCTGTACTGTATGGGACTGGAAGAGGACTATAGTTGCAAGGGAGCCACAGGAATCTGGGGGTGTGGTAGACGTTTTTTTTTTACTAAACTGCCAGAGAAAGTTCGGGGCAGTTGGCACCAGAAAAAGGGAGAGTATGGACCTCTGTGGCAGTGCATCTAGTCATTTGAATTTTGAAGTCTACACCCTAAGCCATTGCTACTCAATAACACTACACAGCTGTACCATCCACCTTGTTGCAGAAATGTCAGAGAGGGAGGAGCTGCCCATCACCATCTACAACGCTGTTCACTGGTGATTTGGGAAGAGACCAGGGAAGGGACCTTGTCTACCTCTGCAATGTACTAATGATACTGGCTGGGAAAGGGTTAACATCAAGAGGCAATCAAGGGGTTAACTGCATGTTGCTTTTAGTAACAGGTCTGATTTTTTTTTCTCCCTACTTTGACAAATCACGGCTTGAACCATCTTGCTTTGCATGTAATGAGTAAGAAAGAGAAGTGCGCCAGACTAAGTGCAGTATGAATACAAATGTTTATTGCACACAAGATTATAAAAACTCACAAGATGTGGGTAGATATCAGGCATCAATATATATGTACACACATATATATACCATCTATCTCAAACCAGTACTGTTTGCATCACAAGGCCTTTTTTCCCCTCCTTTCCCTACCCCCCTCCCCTCCCACCTTCCCTTTCCTCACCACTAAAGCTGCATCATTTACTTGTTGTCCCTTTATTACTAGCATATATGAATATATATTTTAATTTCTGTTTACTGGATTATTTTGTTTAAGATTTACTGAGTGAACGTTATATCCACTACAAATTCTCTTGCGCCAATTGCATTTTTATTTTTGTCATGTAATGAGTCTATCTCATATATTAGTTTCACCTTTTAAGTTGCATTACTGAAATAAATTAACTTTTGCATGATATTCTAATTTTTCGAGTTTCACCTGTATATTACGCAAATAGTAAACAGTTTCGTAAAATTAAAACACTAATTTCTAGATGCTGCAATATATGTAATAATAAGTCTTTTCTCCACAGTCCAATAATCAAAATCAGAACTGTTCTCTTTTGTATCCCACATCAATGTAGATATACAGTTGTGACCAAAATTATTCAACCCCCACTGAAATTGAGTGTTTTGGCCAGTTTGACATTGCTTTTGATCATTCAGTCATCTTGCTTACATTTACATTAAAGAGGCACTTGTAGGTCAGACAAATATAACATAACAGTTATAATGAAATAACCACAAATGTCTTTTCTGTGCTCACAGCATTATCAGTTTTATTCAACCCCCAAGTGACATTCAATCTTAGTACTTAGTACAGCATCCTTTTACAGTTATAACAGCTTTTAAACGTGAAGCATAGCTTGACACAAGTGTCTTGCAGCGATCTACGGGTATCTTCGCCCATTCTTCATGGGCAAAGGCCTCCAGTTCAGTCACATTCTTAGGCTTGCGCACTGCAACTGCTTTCTTTAAGTCCCACCAGAGGTTCTCAATCGGATTTAAGTCTGGTGACTGCGATGGCCACTCCAAAATGTTCCAGCCTTTCCTCTGCAACCATGCTCTAGTGGACTTGGAGGTATGCTTGGGATCATTGTCCTGTTGAAAGGTCCAACGTCTCCCAAGCCTCAGGTGTGTGACGGACTGCATCACGTTTCCATCCAATATCTCCTGGTACTGAAGAGAATTCATGGTACCTTGCACACGCTGAAGCTTCCCTGTACCTGCAGAAGCAAAACAGCCCCAAAGCATGATTGACCCTCCACCATGCTTCACAGTAGGCAAGGTGTTCTTTTCATCATAGGCCTTGTTCTTCCTCCTCCAAACATAGCGTTGATCCATGGGCCCAAACAGTTCTAATTTTGTTTCATCAGTCCACAGAACACTATCCCACAACTTTTGTGGTTTGTCCACATGGCTTTTGGCATACTGCAGTCGACTCTTCTTATTCTTTGGAGACAGCAAGGGGGTACGCCTGGGAGTTCTGGCACGGAGGCCTTCATTACGCAGTGTGCGTCTTATTGTCTGGGCTGAAACTTCTGTACCCACATCTGACAAATCTTTTCTCAGTTCCTCAGCAGTCACACGGGGACTTCTCTCCACTCTACGCTTCAGGTAGCGCACAGCAGTCGAAGTCAGCATCTTCTTTCTGCCACGACCAGGTAGCGTTTCAACAGTGCCCTTTGCCTTGAATTTGCGAATGATGCTTCCTAAGGTGTCTCTTGGTATGTTTAACATCTTTGCAATCTTCTTATAGCCA
Organism: Staurois parvus; assembly: GCF_062004578.1. NCBI lineage: Eukaryota > Metazoa > Chordata > Amphibia > Anura > Ranidae > Staurois > Staurois parvus. Next base: position 9,586,406 of record NW_028318083.1, on the reverse strand, counting down.
TTGCCCTTCCTGTGAAGAGAAATCACCTCTTCTCTTGTCTTCCTGGACCATTCTCTTGCCTTCACCATGTTTGTAACCACACCAGTAAATGTCTAGAAGGAGCTGAGTATCACAGTCATTTTAAAGCTGCCTAATTGGTGCTTATTATGCTTGATTGCTGCTCGGTGACATCCACAGGTGTTTTCAATACCTGATGGAAAGCACCTGTATGAACCTCTGTTCTTCAGAGTGGTAGTCTTTAAGGGGTTGAATAATTGTGGCAATGAAGAAACCACATAAGAACCATTTACTACTGTATTACATAAACAATTGATGTCATTTTAGTTGCATTTGGGTAGTTACAACGTCCTTGTAGGATTTGATTCTGAATACAATTCCAAATGTACACTATAGTCCCTAAACCCCTTTACAGCATTGGGGGTTGAATAATTTTGGTCACAACTGTAGAGTGCTTTTAAATTTAAAACACACGTGCCACCTCTGTGCTCACAGAACTCTCACCTCCAAGGTGTGAAAACTGTGTGGGGACTTGCTTTCTCCTAAGTCACTTCTGATCCGCCTCTGCCTCTGCTCAGTCCCTATATGTTACGCCACTGTCACGTGAATTTATAAGGGGAACCTGGCAGGCAGACACTCTGTCCTTAATATTTCGTAGTGTGGGAACACACTTTGGTGCTAGCAGCAGCTATCTTAACGAGTAATTCATTTACAGTGAATATATTTGGAAAGTTGCAACACTTTTAAGTTAATGAATGTAAGATGTTTTTATATCAACATAGAGGGCTGCATGCTGATGTCATTTTTAGTGAAAGGAGGAGTGTCAATTTAAGCCTGAAAATTCACTTATGCCCAGACTATGGACAATAAAGTATTTACATATCCTGAACACGAGCCTTAAAACAAGGTATCTCTGACCTGGCTAGATGCCTGGACTGTGAAATAATACATTCTCACAAGTCCTCAAAGATCAAAACAGAGACTAAAGTCAGCTTCCAGTCTAACATCTTCTAACACCTGCTGTGTTTATATTACAGGGCTGATAGAGTGGCAAGATTCCTCAGCAGTGATCTTCTCCTGGTGCCTTGGGTCCTGCTAAAATGAAAGTAGACCTAAAACATCTTCCTTTGCTGCTATCAATGGTACTCATTAGGTACTCTGGATTGTTTGCTACTTGACTTTCCCATTTTGGAGTGCCCAGCCTTATGTCTCGCATAATGGACAACCTGGCCTTCCTCCTGAACAAAGGAGTTCCAGAATTTCTCATGTGGTGCTCAAGTCGCATAGATTATCATATTATCAAAGATTATGTCAAGAAATTGTAACTGACATGTGTGCACATGGTGCACCCTCATTTACAAAAAGCTGATAACATTCTGTTCCAGGCACCAACTTTTAAACCAAGGCTGAGTGACATCTCAAAGATCTTTTTGAAGAAGCTCAGTCTTGTGATCATTTCAGTCAAAGCAATTAAGTATTTAAAAATGGAAAAGAATCTTACTAAACGCTATCTAAATCTGAACTGGTTATATAACTGCCCTTGAGATTATCTTAATTAAATTTCTGAAATACAAGAAGCTTTTTTCTTTCTTGCAAGTCAGATCTGCAACAGACCCATCAATCTACCATAATGACCAAATCCTTTAGTATCCAAACAGATGTCTACTAGCATCCAATTAATGAGTCTAAAACAAGCTTTCTTAATGAATACATAAATGTTTTAGGGCTTGTTCACACCATGGTTCAGAGCTGCAAGGACACAACAAAATCAATCGTTCTCTATGTGCCCTGTCCACATCACAACACTAGTATCACGTGTAGATTTTTTCTGCGCAGGATTCTACAATGTGTATAAAACTCATTGAAGCGTGCATGAAAATTAATGTAAACTGATGACTCTGCAAGTGAAATCTGCATGCCAGTTTTCATCAGTTTTCATGCATGTATGGTATGAACAAAGCCTTAGACTCGTAGTATTGGATAAATGAAAAAAGCATCAATATAAAAAGTAGATAACAAACACAATAAAAATGTCATCCTCAAATACGTTTTTAACATCAACTCAAGTTATTAAAATTATGTTTTTCAATTGAATTTTATCTAAATACTACTGTACTAATAAAAACTCAAAAAATAGACCTTTGCACATATGGCATTTAGATTGAGAGCATGATGTGTAGTGTTCCTGAGCAACAGCTTGATAATGGTGTGTTACAGGGGCAGACTGACCATTTGGGAACTCGGGCACTGCCCGAGTGCCCGGGGTCAGTAGGGGGCCCCATGAGATGCCCCTGGTACCTTTTCATAGGCTTTTTTGGGTATGGTTTGAGTGTGGGCCAGGACACAGGGGCCCCATGATCCCCTGTTGCCTGGGGGCCCCATGAGTTGTCAGTCCACCCCTGGTCTGTTACTAGATTAGCACCAGCAGTAAGGACAGGTATGAAAAGAGGACACAGTGTTTCCCATCCTAACCTATAAATGATGTGTTCATGTTATGTTATCCACTCAAAATTCTGAATGGACTCTCTGCGCACTGCTATACAGGTGAAACTCGAAAAAGTAGAATATCATGCAAAAGTTCATTTATTTCAGTAATGCAACTTAAAAGGTGAAACTAATATATGAGATAGACTCATTACATGCAAAGCAAGATAGTTCAAGCCGTGATTTGTCATAATTGTGATGATTATGGCTTACAGCTCATGAAAACCCCAAATCCACAATCTCAGAAAATTAGAATATTACATGCAATCAATAAAACAAGGATTGTACATAGAACAATTTTGGACCTCTGAAAAGTATAAGCATGCATATGTACTCAGTACTTGGTTTGGGCCCCTTTTGCAGCAATTACTGCCTCAATGCGGCGTGGCATGGAAGCTATCAGCCTGTGGCACGGCTGAGGTGTTATGGAAGACCAAGATGCTTCAATAGCGACCTTCAGCTCTTCTGCATTGTTCGGTCTCATGTCTCTCATCTTTCTCTTGGAAATGCCCCATAGATTCTCTATGGGATTCAGGTCAGGCGAGTTTGCTGGTCAATCAAACACAGTAATCCCACGGTCGTTGAACCAGGTTTTGGTGCTTTTGGCATTGTGGGCAGGTGCCAAGTCCTGCTGGAAAATGAAGTCAGCATCCCCATAAAGCTCGTCTGCGGAAGGAAGCATGAAGTGCTCCAAAATCTCCTGGTAGACGGCTGCGTTGACCCTGGACTTAATGAAGCACAGTGGACCAACATCAGCAGATGACATGGCTCCCCAAATCAACACAGACTGTGGAAACCTCACACTGGACTTCAAGCATCTTGCAGTGTGTGCCTCTCCATTCTTCCTCCATATTCGGGGTCCTTGGTTTCCAAATGAGATGCAAAAGTTGCTCTCATCAGAAAAGAGGACTTTAGACCACTGAGCAACAGACCAGGTCTGTTTTTCTTTATCCCAGGTAAGATGCTTCTGACGTTGTTTGTTGTTCAGGAGCGGCTTGACAAGAGGAATATGACATTTGAAGCCCATGTCCAGGATCCGTCTGTGTGTCCCCAACACTTTTGAATGGCCTTTTCCTGACAATCCTCTCCAGGCTGCGGTCATCCCTGCTGCTTGTGCACCTTTTTCTTCCACACTTTTCCCTTCCACATAACTTTCTATTAATGTGCTTTGATACAGCACTTTGGGAACATCCAACTTCTTTTGCAATTACCTTTTGAGGCTTTCCCTCCTTATGAAGTGTGTCAATGATGGTTTTCTGCACAACTGTCAGGTCAGCAGTCTTTCCCATGATTGTGATTCCTACTGAACCAGACTGAGAGACCATTTAAAGGCTCAGGAACCCTTTCCAGGTGTTATGGCTTAATTAGCTGATTAGAGTGGGACACTTTGAGCCTAGAATATTGCACCTTTTCACAATATTCTAATTTTCGGAGATAGTGGATTTGGGGTTTTCATAAGCTGTAAGCCATAATCATCACAATTATGACAAATCATGGCTTGAACTATCTTGCTTTGCATGTAATGAGTCTATCCCATATATTAGTTTCACCTTTTAAGTTGCATGACTGAAATAAATGAACTTTTGCACGATATTCTAATTTTTCGAGTTTCACCTGTACATGCTTTCTAGCAAACTGCAAAAAACAGGGATTTTCTGTTTTCATACTGTGAAATACATGCTTAAACTTGCCAGCTGCATCAAAGTAATCCCTCTCTGGCCATTCCCTATGCTTCTATGCAAAATGCAAATGCTCTAGAGTGGATATAGCTCCAATATGGGGTAAATAGCCACAAGCTGTAGTAGAGCTACAGGTTCAGGTTTGGTCACCGACCTGCACTGTGCAATAGACTAAGATATAACTGTGTTCAATCCAATTAGCATGTACAGTTTTGGGCTCATGGCTGCAGCTGTGTATGTTCTAAGGGCATGAAGTGGTTAAAAATGCAAAGCTGTTAAAGTCACTGAAAGCAGACCTTTAATCTTTATTCAAACTTTTTCTCTGCCACTTCTTCCCACCTTCTGGCTTCAGGTCAGTAAGTGTAAAAATCCCACAACATTGCCATTTTGTGAGCTTTCGCACTTACGTGCATAGTGGCATGTCACAAGGTGGTTAGCTCTGAAAGTCAGAAAGTGACCTCTTCTAGAATGTGCAGTTCGGTTTTAGATGCCTATTCACAAAATGGATATTGGGGAACTGGAAAAAGTGCAGAGAAGGGCAACCAAACTTATAAGAGGCATGGAGGAGCTGAACTATCATTGAAGATTAGCAGAATGTATTCAGGAGATTAAGGGGGACATGATTACCATGCAGAGCATATAAATACATAAATGGTCCACATAGTAAAGTTTGTGTAGACTTATTTACATTAACCACAAGCCTACAGGGCACTTATACCCCCTTCCTGCCCAGGCCAATTTCCAGCTTTCAGCGCTATTGCACTTTGAATGACAATTGCGCAGTCATGCAACACTGTACCCATATGAAATTTTTATAATTTTTTTGTGACAGATAGAGCTTTATTTTGGTGGTATTTATTCACCTCTGGGTTTTTTATTTTTTCTTAAACAAACCAAAAAACACTGAAAGTTTTGAAAAAAACCAAAACGTTTTTTCTTAGTTTTTGTTATAAAATATTGTAAATAACTGATTGTTCTCCTTCACTGATGTGTGCTACTGCGGCTGCAGTGATGGGCACTGATAGGCTGCACTAATGGACACTGATAGGTGGCACTGATGGGCACTGATGAGGAGGCACTGGTAGGTGGCACTGATGGGCATTGACAGGCATCACTGATGGGCATTGAAAGGCAGCACTGATAGGCGGCACTGACTGGCACTGATAGGCGGCACTGACTGGCAATGTTAGGTGGCACTGACTGGCACTGTTAGGCAGCACTGACTGGCCCTGATAGGCGGCACTGATAGGCGGCACTGACTGGCACTGATAGGCAGCACAGATTGTCGGCACTGATTGGAATTGATAGGTGGCACTGATGGGTGACACTGAAAGGCAGCTCAGATGGGCACTGATATGTGGCATTGATGTGCACTGGTAGGCACTGATATGTGGCATTGATGTGGCACTGATGGGCACTGGCACGTGGCACTGATGAGCACTGACAAATGGCACTGATGGACACTGACAGGTGGCACTGCTGGGGCTACACTGATCATCAGGGCACACTGATCATCAGTGCCCTGATGATCAGTGTACATGTCCCCTCCACGGAATGCTGATTACTGGCTCTCCTCTCCTCTCGAACTGTCAGCGTGACAGCTCGAGAGGAGAGAAATGCCGATAATCGGCATTTCCCTGTTTACATGTGATCAGCTGTGATTGGACACAGCTGATCACATGACCGAGGGACACAGCGCACCGCCGATTGCCGCGCTGCGCGCTCTGGGAGCCGCACATGTGTGGTTTGAATGTGACGTCCTCCCAGAACGAGAGAACCACCTTGCGTCTGTCATATTACTATATGGCGGGCGGGAGGTGGTTAAGGCCATTACAAAGGACAAGGGGGCACTCTATGTTTGGAGGAAAAAATATTTAACCTCCACATATGGATAGGCTTCATCACAGTTAAAGCTGTGAAAATGTGATATAGGCTTCTTCAACAACTGGTTCTATCCAGCTCATTTGATTGTTTTAGAAAAGTGCTGAATGCATTCCTAAATAAACAAAACATAACTAGATATTAACTTTTATAAGTAATAACACCAGAATTTATTTACTTTATTTATTTTTTCTATTTATTTAGGTTTTTTCTATTGGTTGACCTAGATGGACTATTTTCAACCTGAAAAACTATGTAGCTATACAACTATGTAACTATGTGACAGTCAACTCTTGATGATACTGGACTCATGATGGTGGCTTAGAAGAAGAGAAGCACAGGAAAAACTTTATGAGGAAGATATCGCTGGATTGTATTGACTGGCATGTGTTTTTTATTATAATATATCAACATTTATTGTTGTGGCTAATTTAGATTTTTAACATTTAGGTGAAAGGTCCTCTTTAATGGAAAGCGGAATACGTGAAGCCACTTAGCACATTTACTTACAATCCTTAAAATGAGAGAGCGGGTAATTGCTAAATTCAGTGCCTAAAGGTATCCACACACATAAGATAATTGTTGTAGCATGGACAGGGCATCAACAACTAATGCAGTCATAGCAGGTCACTTTAAATGTTAAGGAAAAAATTTCAGGGTTAAGTTGCAAGAGTTAGCAGGGAGGAAAGTTCAGGGCTTATTTAGAGGACAGGTTGTGTTGTAATGGTCAGCTTTGAGTATTCGCTATCCTCTGGTGGTTACTAAGCACTGCATCACAGGTCTTCACCTGCCCTAATAAGAGTTCTTAAATCAGAACTCAAGTCCTCAGCACTTACCTCCCCTCCAGCAATGTAACAGTTGTACAATTCCTTCTCATGCTAACACTTTTGGTCAGTCTTCTTCTGGGTTCGGTGTGTTCGGCCATGTTGATTAGCCTGCCCACCTCTGCAGCTTAGTGTAAAGTCATAGACAAGCTTTAGAATTCCTAAACATGACAAATGTCAGTGCCTGTAATACATTCATATGCAAGTCCGAAAGATGTACATGTTTTTGTTGCATGCAGGCATGGCGGGGTCCATACTGGACACTCCATCCTTAGTGCAGGCCCCTTGCTGTACAGCAGCATTGGTTGCCAAGATGCTGTTGGCTTTGCAGCCAACAGTGTCATAACAAGCAATCCAGGAGATTTCTGTTATTGTCCAGATATGGTAATTGCCTTACTTGGGTAATGACTTCACCAGCAGCCCCAACTTTTGTCTATATTTAGCTGTCAGCTATGAAATCTCTTGGCTGGCAGATGAATAAGAGCTAAGGATGAGTCATCGGTCGCTATGAAGCTGATGGCCGCTGGTGTCCTAACAACCACAAGCTCTCTGTGGAAATTGTCACATTCATAACTGCTTCCCAGCACATACGTGCTCCATTCTGAGCACTGGTATCTCTCTGTACACCAGCTCAGAGGTGGTCGTGATTACCACCAGTTTGCTTATCTGTGAACTATCTTTTTTTATTATTTGTTACAGCCATAGCTACAGATTCTAAAAGTGGTGGTAGCAAGAAGTACCTGAATCTGGCACATGTGCTGGAAAGCATTACAAAACTGTTGCAAGTCTTTCTTGAATTCCTTCTATAGTATATCTCTACTGGAAAAAAAAAGTCTTCCTGCTGGCTATTTTGTTTTTCCAAGTAAAGTTCCACTTTAAATACACTGCTGGATATTCAGTGTGTTCCCTATCAACAGGTTAGTGTGTCTATTCATTTCTGGACTTTTGCCTGACTGTAAATAGCCTGAATTATTCCTGTCTATATAGACCAGTGATGGCGAACCTTTTTGAGCCCGAGTGCCCAAAACTGCAACACAAAACCAACTTTTTTATTTCAAAGTGCCAACACTGCAATTAACCACTTGCCTACCGGGCACTTCTACCCCCTTCCTGCCCAGACCAATTTTCAGCTTTCAGTGCTGTTGCACTTGACAATGACAATTGTGCGGTCATGCAACACTCATTTTTTCACACAAATAGAGCTTTTTTGGTGGTATTTAATCACCACTGGGTGTTTTATTTTTTGCACTATAAATGAAAAAAGAGCAAAAAATTAAAAACATAAAAGGTTTTCTTTGCTTCTATTATAAAATTTTGCAAACAGGTAATATTTCTTCTTTGGTGAGGCTGCACTGATAGGCAGCACTGATGGGCATTGATGAAGCGGCACAGATAGGTAGCACTGATGAGGCGGCACTGGTGGGCATTGATGAGGAGGCACTGATGATGCACTGATATGCAGCAATGATGGGCACTGATAAGCAGCACTGGCTATAGCATGGTTGGCAAGCAGTTAATCTCACCTCTGGCAGTGTCATTGTGGCTTCCAACCCAGCAGCTCATTCCCATCCACGCTGAACACATCGCCCCTGGCCCCGGAGCAGTGTGGGAGCCTCTTCCTCTCTTCCACGCCCATCCCCGGCTACATCACCCCTGGTGCCAGATCCGCATAGGAGCCGTTTCCTCTCGTCCACACCCACCCTGGCCCCAGAGACATTTGGGAGATGTAGTTTGATGGGGGTCCAGTGTGGACGAGATCTGGATGGCCAATCAGTGTGCGTGGTCCGTGTGCGCTCATCTTCCTCTTCTTCCTGGCGTGCCCACTGAGATGGCTCTGCGTGCCATCTCTGGCACGCGTGCCATAGGTTCGCCATCACTGATATAGACTGTGTTGGTTCTCAGTTTGTCTGTGCTTTCAATGACTGTAGTTAGAGAAGATAGCTAGTTTTCAGTCTGCTGGTTCTGTCACTGTCCGCTGTTGCTCTGACCATCTGACTGAAGACTTCGTTCTAACATCTGACCTGCCAGCTAGTTGACAGTCAGCATGGGAGCATACTAAACTCTGTGAAATTTATGCCATGAGTGAGTGTGTCAACCCTAACAAATAAATATATTTCAATTAAAGTTTTCATATCCAGAGTTTAGATTTGAGTGCTAGGGTCAGCAGACATCTCAGTTAATGAATCTTCAGCAATTGGCATGGTTACATTTTGCATCACCCAGTTGCTATTCTTCTCCCTAGGATTACACCAAGATCACAGAGTCTGGCTGTTTTTCTCTCTCCTTCCTTCACAGACATTAACACACTAAAGTCTATGGTGAACTTAACCATTTCAATACCAGACACACCCGATTCCTGCCCAGGTCAATTTTCAGATTCCAGCGCTGTCACACTTTGAATGACAATTACTCAGGCATGCAGCAGAGACAGGAGAAAAGAAGAAGCGCCTCTAAGTGCAGCAGACCACTTTAATATAACATAAAAGTAGGAACACTCACATGTTATATTAAGTGGTCTGCTGCACTTAGAGGTGCTTCTTCCTCTCTCCTTACTACACAGAGTCTACTACAGTATTGCATGGAGCTTGCCCTTAGTGCTATACGGACCCCCCTTATCCAAGTCAACCAGATTATTTTCACCAACTATTCGACTTTTCAGACTTGGTTCCAGAATTTGCGCTGATTATCATTTCTTTTTTATGCAACAGAGACAGATAGAGCTTTCTTTTGGTGGTATTTAATCACCACAGTTTTTTTCATTGTTTGCTATATAATTGAAAAAATATGAAATAGTTTGGGAAAAAACATGTTTTTCTTAGTTTCTGTTATAACATTTTGCAAGTAAGTAATCTTTCTTCATAAATGTAGACCAAAATTTTATCGGCTACATTTCTTTGGTAAAAATAACCCAAATCAGTGTATATTTTTAAATACAGTGAGGATCGAAAGTTTGGGCACCCCAGCTAAAAATTTGTATTAATGTGCATAAAGAAGCCAAGGAAAGATGAAAAAATCTCCAAAAGGCATCAAATTACAGATTAGACATTCTTCTAATATGTCAACAAACATTAGATTTTATTTCCATCATTTACACTTTCAAAATAACAGAAAACAAAAAAATGGCGTCTGCAAAAGTTTGGGCACCCATCAGAATTTATAGCATGCACTGCCCCCTTTGCAAAGCTGAGACCTGCCAGTGTCATGGATTGTTCTCAATCATCGTCTGGGAAGACCAGGTTATGTCAATCTCAAAGGTTTTAAATGCCCAGACTCATCTGACCTTGCCCCAACAATCAGCACCATGGGTTCTTCTAAGCAGTTGTCTAGAAAACTGAAAATAGTTGACGCTCACAAAGTTGGAGAAGGCTATAAGAAGATAGCAAAGCATTTTCAGATGTCAATATCCTCTGTTCGGAATGTAATTAAGAAATGGCAGTCATCAGGAACAGTGGAAGTTAAAGCAACATCTGGAAGACCAAGAAAAATATCAGACAGAACAGCTCGCAGGATTGTGAGAAAAACAATTCAAAACCCGCGTTTGACTGCACGATCCCTCCAGAAAGATCTGGCAGACACTGGAGTTGTGGTACACTATTCCACTATAAAGAGATACTTGTACAAATATGGTCTTCATGGAAGAGTCATCAGAAGAAAACCTCTTCTACGTCCTCACCACAAAAACCATCGTTTGAACTTTGCAAATGAACATATAGACAAGCCTGATGCATTTTGGAAACAAGTTCTGTGGACCGATGAGGTTAAAATTGAACTTTTTGGCCGGAATTAGCAAAGGTACGTTTGGAGAAGAAGGGGTACAGAATTTAATGAAAAGAACCTCTGTCCAACTGTTAAGCATGGGGTTGGATCAATCATGCTTTGGGGTTGTGTTCCAGCCAGTGGCACAGGGAACATCTCACGAGTAGAAGGAAAAATGGATTCAATAAAATTTCAGCAAATTTTGGATGGTAACTTGATGCCATCTGTGTAAAAAGCTGAAGTTAAAGAGAGGATGGCTTCTACAAATGGATAATGATCCTAAACACACCTCGATATCCACGGGGGATTACATCAAGAGGCGTAAACTGAAGGTTTTGCTATGGCCTTCACAATCTCCTGACCTCAACATAATTGAAAATCTATGGATAGACCTTAAAAGAGCAGTGCGTGACAGACAGCCCAGAAATCTCAAAGAACTGGAAGACTTTTGTAAGGAAGAATGGGCAAAGATACCTCAAACAAGAATTGAAAGACCCTTGGCTGGCTACAAAAAGCGTTTACAAGCTGTGATACTTGCCAAAGGGGGCAGTACAAGATATTAACTCTGCAGGATGCCCAAACTTTTGCAAACGCCATTTTTTTGTTTTCTGTTACTTTGAAAGTGTAAATGATGGAAATAAAATCTAACTTTTGTTGACATATTATAAGAATGTCTAATCTGTAATTTGATGCCTTTTGGAGATTTTTCCATCTTTCCTTGGCTTCTTTATGCACATTAATACAAATTTTTAGCTGGGGTGCCCAAACTTTCGATCCCCACTGTATATATAGAATCACACCCCCAAATACATTCTGTCACTCCTCCTGAGTATGGCACTCCACAGGTTCATACATTGAACCTGAATCAGACAGCTCTCTGCTGCTCTCATGCATCATGCTGAGGATTTGAAATGCCTTCTCACTTGTGTAAAAATTTTTTTTAGACATGGCTGACTCTGGTGACACCATACTGCTGTGAAGAATAACCTGGGGCAGACTGTCATGGTCTGGAGTCAAGCTCAGAGGCCAGTAGATATAGCAGTGGAGCTGTGCCCACCGATACAAGCAGGTCACCCTGTCAGATGACACAGATTCACCTGAGGTGCAGGGTCTAAATACTAACTGGTGATCACCAGAGCTCCTGGTGGTGGAGATGGGTTTAGCTGTGTTAGTACCAGGTCATGGTCCTCAGGATTGCCCCACCAGGAGGTGAGCAAGTCGGTGTCCAGTACCAAATAAGTAAGTAATGATCAAGCAGAAGCGTAATCAGTAAACAAGCCAAACATCAGTAACGAATGGTTGCATGTTGGGATTAAGCAGAAGCATAGTCAAAGAACAAGCCAAAGGTTGATAACAAATGCAAGTGAACTTACAGACGACAGCAGGAGAGCAAGATATCAGCTAGAGAGAGCACAATAATCTGGCAAACATGAAGTGCAGAGACATGGCTTATATCAGGAAGTTCATGGGAGAAGTTCAAGGTTCAACAGAAAATTTAATTCATGAAATTGTCCAGGGAACTGTCTAGCATTTAAGGTGGCTAAGCAAGAAGAGTCATTACCAGACACATCAGAGGTCTCAGGTTCAAGTCCAGGCCCGACACAGATGTGGCTGAATCAGTGCACTGACAACAGATGCACTGGTGTGCTTGATCAGGCTGCTTCAGAGGCACTGGTGTGGCTGATCAGGACAGTGATGAGACTGCACTGCAGTGGATGACTGGCGTGGCTGATCAGGACACTGATGAGACTGCACTGTCATGGCTGATCAGGGCTCTGATGTGGCTGCACTGGTGTGTGTTACACTCTAAAAATCACATCGTATATAAACACACCCTGTGAAACTGCATGTCTGCCCACATTCTCTGTGTGAGGAAAGGAGAGCCGATAACCAGCAAAGGAATTATGCTTGTTTATATTTGACAGCTATGATTGAACACAGCTCATCACTTGGCAAAGGGTCGCTGTGATTGGCCCTTTACCCCGATCTGTGATCTTCTGTGTCCAAGGCACACAGCACTCACAGAGAGTTCTCGATGCATGCCCCAGGGGGCGAGCTGGAGGTGCGCACATGGGAGGACATCCAGGGATGCCCTCCCAGAATCAGGAAGCCGCTGTGAGGCTGTATACCAACTGTACGGTAGGCGGCAAGTGGTTATTACCCTTATTTACTTTTTTTTGTCCTCAGAATTAGATCACAATCTCTACTGTGAGCGATGTGGGTACTGTGAAAGGGTGATTTTCAGCCAAAACTATATAGTCAGTGACTTTTTTAAATCCAGATCTTTGGCCAATTGTCACAGCTGTACTTTAGTACCAGCAGCTGCAGAGAGCCCAGAACTGTGTGCAGATGAGTATTTGGCAAGTCTATTTATTAGGTTAGTGAATGGGTGGCACAGAAAAAATAAGTTAAGATTAATAACCTGACTGTAGATTTTAACACCCAATTTTAACTTTTTTTCCTTTTTATAATCCCCAACTCTTTTAAAATTTAATAAAAGTAGCATTTCCTGCTTTTACCCCATCCTCTGCAGTGCTGCTAACCTCAGACTCACCTCCCCAAGATCCAGCCCTGGTCCTATCCCAAGTCTAAAGACACCCAGCATCATTCAATCCACTTCTTTTAAGTTAAAGTTGAAAATAACCTGAAATTAAGCTTTAATCCATGGCTGCAAATTCATTTTCAGAGTTTAGAGTTTTAAGTTTAGAGTATCAAGATAAAAAATATGATTAAGCACTATTTACTGTTTACCTTACTATGCTTTATATTTTATTCTTTACCTTTGTCAACAGACTTTGTGCATTTGCCAATGGGATTAGTTTGACGTCTGTTTAACCACTTGCCCTCCTGAGGATTTACCCCCCTTCCTGACCAGGCCTCTTTTTGCTACTCGGTGCTACACTAATTCAACTGATAATTGCGTGGTCATGCAATGCTGTACCCAAACGAAATTTACGTCCTTTTTTTCACACAAATAGAGCTTTCTTTCTGTGGTATTTGATCACCTGTGCGCTTTTTATTTTTCACGCTATAAACAAAAAAAGACCAAAAATTTTGAAGACAAACAATTTTACTTTCAGCTATAAAAAATATATAGTAAACTCAAAGTTAGTTATAAATTTAGGCCAAAATGTATTCTGCTACATGTTTTTGGTAAAAAAAATCCCAATAAGTGTTTATTGATTGCTTTGTGTGAAAGTTTTAGCGTCTACAAACTGTGGTATAGATACTGCAATTTACCCCATTTTATTTGCTATACAGCGCTGCGCTAGTTTAAGGGACAATTGCGCAGTCATGCAGTATGGTACATAAATGAAATGTATGTCCTTTTTTTCACACAAATAGAGCTTTCTTTTGGTGGTATTTGATCACCTGTGCACTTTTTATTTTTGGCGCTATAAACAAAAATATTTTCTCATTTCGGTCATAAAAAATATCCAAAAAAACAAAAAATTTCGTCATAAATTTAGGCCATTGCTTTGTGTGAAAGTTATAGCATCTACAAACTATGTTATAGAATGGAATTTACACAGCTTTTACTTTCTGACTGCTCATCACATTTATTGAGGTGTTAAAATACCAGGGTATACAAACACCCTCAAATGACCCATTTTTGGAAAGCAGACACCCTAAGCTATCTGCTGAGAGGCATATTGATTCCATGGAATATTTTTTTTTTTTCCACAAGTTTCTGGAAAATGACAAAAACTTTTTTTTTTACACAGAGTTGTCATTTAAATGATTTATTTCTCGCATAAGCCATGGGTATATGTGGAATTACACCCCAAAATACATTCTGATACTTTTACCGAGTATGGGGATAGCACATGTGTGAGACTTTTTGGGAGCCTAGCCACATACAGGAGCCTGAAATCCGGTGACCGCTTTGAAAGCCTGAAGGTGCGTAACTTCCTCATTTCCTCAATACCTATCACAGTTTCAAAAGCCCTGGCATGCCAGGATAGCACCAACCCCCCCCCCCCCAAATTACCCCTTTATGGAAAGTAGACAACCCAAGGAATTTGAAAAGAGGCATGGTGAGTATTTTTCAGATCTCATTTTTTCTCACAAGGTTTTGAAATATAAAAAAAGAATATAAAAAATGTTTTTGTTTTTTTTTCTTCATTTTCCAAAAACTTGTGGCAACAAATGAGATCTGCAAAATACTTACCATGCGTCTTATCAAATTCCTTGGAGTGTCTACTTTCCAAAAAGGGGTCATTTGGGGGGGTTGGGTGCTATCCTGGCATTTCAGGGCCTCCGAAATTGTGATAGGTAGTCAGGAAGTGTAATGAGGAAATAAAGCCCTTTAATAGCCTGAAGGTGCTTATTGGATTTTCGGGTCCCGTACTGGGCTAGACTGCCAAAACATCTCTCACATGTGGTACCCCCATACTTGGGAGAAGTAGCAGAATGTATTTTTGGGAGTAATTCCACATATACCCATGGCATGTGTGAGCAATAAATCATTTAAGTGACAATTTTGTGTAAAAAAAAACATTTTTTTGTCATTTTCCAAAAACTTGTGGTAAAAAAATTATTTCTTCTATTGATTCAACATGCCTCTCAGCAAATAGCTTGGAGTGTCTACTTTCCAAAAAGGGGTTGTTTTGGGGGGTGGGAGCATTTTATGCCCAGCATTAGAAGTTTATGCCACACATCACTCACTCTTCTAACAACCTGAAGATCAAGCCTTTTCTGACACTTTTTGTTCACATGAATAAAATCAGTATTTTTTGCAAGGAAATTAATTTAAACCCCCAAACATTATATTTTTTAAAGCAGGCACCCTAGTGATTAAAATGGTGGGTACTACAATTTTTATGGCACATGGCACTCACGCAGCGATTTTTCAAAATCAATTTAAAAAAAAATAAATACACTTTTTTTACTTTCAATGAACAAAAACACCATATATTGGGCAATTTGTTGGTAAAATATAAAAGATAATGGTATGCCGAGTAAATAGATACCAAACATGACATGCTTTAAAACTGCGCATGCCCCGTGCAATGGAGACAAACTGCATACATTTTTAATATCCATAGGCAACGTTTTAAAAACCTTTAAAAGCTACCATTTTAGATTTACAGAGGAGGTCTAGTGTTAGCATGACTGCCCTTGATCTGACATTCACGGTGATACCTTACATGTATGGCGCAACCTCTGTTTACATACCAGCACAGGGTCAATGCTTGTGCACACAGGTGTGCGTGCATGGGAGGGGCAAGTTTTTTTTTTAAGTTACTTTGATTTTTTTAATTATTTTTACACTGTAACTTTCTTTTTTTTTTGATCACTTTTAATGCTATAACAGGGAATGCAAATATCCCCTATAACTTCAATGGGCATTGTCATATATTCTTTTTTCAGAAATCTGGGGTCTATAAGACTCTAGATATCTCCTCTTCCCTTATATTATCTAATCAAACCAAAATCGGTGTGATCTGATGCTTTCCCAATTTATAAATGGCTCTGTTTATATCCTGTGAAACTGAAGTGATTAAATGCTCGTAGCTTCCAATTTCTTAGGCTATAGAGATGATTGGCACCATTCTGGTCTCCAATCAGCTCTATGGTCAGCTGGCAGAAACACCGGCTGCATTCTCAGGTTCCCCCGATGGCGCGGGACTGCCCGAGAAGGCCATGCAAGGCAATGGGGGAGGGGGCATCATATCCCGCTGCTTGTAAAAGCAATCCTGCAGCTCATTAGCCACTATGATTGCTTTTATATGAAAGCCGATTGCCGGCTGAAAAAAAATGATACCAGGATGATACCTGCACCTATAGGCATTATCCTGGTATAACCATTCAAAATCCAGTGATGTACCAGTACATCGCTGATTTTTGTTGGGTATATATGCTATATTCTTTTTTTTTGTATGCAGCCTGTGGACTGAATGAAAAAAAAGAGAAGAAATCTCTGCCAGAAAAAGTGTGTGGTATGCCCACCATTAGAATATTCCTCCCTGCATCCACCCACTTCTAATGGTGGGCACACATTAGGTCACACTTTGCCACATGCGCCAGTTCCAAGATTGAACAAATGTCTAAATAGTGGCACGCTTGAATAAAAATTGTCCACGTATAAGTGGTACCCATATGGGAAAATCCCAAACTTTCTTGTCACCACTCCCCATGTAGTCTGGGCATCCGGGGGGCTCCATGTGTCTATCTTTTCCCTCGTAAATCCGAAACTTATAGGTATAGCCTGTTGTCCTCTCACAGGTCCTCCACATCTTGACCCCATATCTGGCACGCTTGCTGGGGAGAAATTGTTTGAATGCAAGGCAGCCAGAAAAATTAATCAGGGACTCATCAATGCAGATTTTTTGCTGGGGAGTATAGACATCTGCAAATTTTTGGTTAAGGTGATTTGCGAGGGGCTGAATTTTTTGGAGTCGGTCAAATTCAGGGTCACCCTGTGGATGACAGAGTGCATTGTCGTTGAAATGCATAAAACACATTATACTCTCATATCGATGCCTGGCCATGGCAGCAGAGAACACGGCATATGATGAATCGGGTCTGTGGACCAATACAGCCGCAATTCATTTTTTTTAGTAATGCCCATGTTAAGGGTTAGGCCCAAAAAAAAATGTAAATTCGAAAACCGTAATGAGTTTTCATGCGACTGGTCTGGCAAGGTTTGAATTTAGGTTGGTGGCGATAAATTGTTGTGCATATAAATTGCTTTGATCCACAATCAACGCATACAGATATTCCGTGAAAAAATCAAGGGGAGTGGTTAAATTTACTATTTCCACCTGAATTCCGGGTTTGTCAGTGAATGGGGGAAGTACTGGTGCTGCAGAATTTGTGGGCTGTCAATCAGGATTTGCAAGCACATCCAGAAGGATACTAGAAGCTCTATGGGCCTGTGTGCGAATTCTTGGTGGCTCTGGAACAATACTTGTGCTCTCCACCACACCGGCTTGTACTGGACTTATGGGACTCGCCACGTCACCAAGTCATACTGCAGTGCTGGTATTATTATTATGCAGGATTTATATAGTTTGCTCAGCGCTTTACAGTATAACGGGAGACAATACAGCAACAATACAGTTCAATACAAGAGGGTTAGGAGGGCCCTGTTACGGCGCTGCGTTACTGTAACTGACAATTGCGTGGTCATGCAACCCATATTAAATTTACGTCCTTTTTTCCCACGAATTGAGCTTTCTTTCGGTGCTATTTGATCACCTGTGTGTTTTTTATTTTTTGCGCTATAAAAAAAAAGGCTGACAATTTTGAGAAAAAAAACAATATTTTGGACTTTTTGCTATAAAACATGTCCAGTAAACAAAAAATTAAAACTCAAATTTTGTCATAAGTTTCAGCCAAAATGTATTCCGCGACATGTCTTTGCTAAAAAAAATCCTAATACGTGTAAATTAATTGGTTTATGTGAAAGTTATAGCGTCTACAAATGGCGGAAAAGATACTGGGATTTTTTTTTTTATAATAATAATGGTGGCGATCAGTGACTTATGGTGGTGATCAGCGATTTATGATAGTGATCAGCGACTTATGGCGGGACTGCGGCGGACATTTTGACACTGGGGGGGGACCGACTTGGGGTCACTGCAGCCTGCAGCCATAATTAGACTTTCCTTTTGAAGGAAGCATTGTAAAGGCTAGATAAAACACTTGGATAAAAAAAGGGTATAAAATGCAATCATTATGCACTCACAGACATTGCTGGTAAGGAGCATTGAATCAAGTTCCAAATGGAGACATCAGTCCAGAGTTCAGTCCACATCAGTGCTACTGTCACGAGTGCTATGAAGCCAAAGCGGGGATCCAAGCAAGCCGCCCAGGGAGCCCCAGCTGGAAACCAGATCTGTTGGAGAGCTGTTCAAGGAACTGTCAATCGTCCAGGGTGCTGTGACCAATCAGAACATGAAGGTACCCTTTTTTATTCAATAAAATTTGCTACATTATTGGTGGCTTGGCGCCTTTCTCTCCATCCCTTTATTCTTTTGTAGCACTTGGGTTCCCAGCAAGCTCAAAAGGCAGCCTTCCCCAGGCAGCGGTGTTAGCAACAAACTAATTAATTACAACCTTACCTCTGGGGTTATATACAGTATATATTTTTAA
This sequence comes from Staurois parvus, assembly GCF_062004578.1. Classification (NCBI taxonomy): domain Eukaryota; kingdom Metazoa; phylum Chordata; class Amphibia; order Anura; family Ranidae; genus Staurois; species Staurois parvus. Next base: position 9,567,685 of record NW_028318083.1, on the reverse strand, counting down.
TATTTTTTTTTCATCTTTTTAATGTGTATACCATTACACTCAAATTACTGATGGTTTTATTACCTATATGCAGTTTTGTAGATCCACATGCTGGTGATGATGATTTCTAATTATAGCAGATCCCCCATAAACTATCCAATCAAGATTGGATGAGATCTAGCAAGTGCCGTGCAGAGTGTTGGTGTTTTCTCAGATAAAAAACTTAACAGATGTTAAATAGCCTCATAAACATTGGAGAAAATCCAATTTTTATTTTAGGTATGCCTCCACTTATCTTGTGTACATATGGACCCTGGAGCACACATGACTAAGCAAACCACATTTGTTAATGAACATGACCTCATGTAACTGATAAATGAGCCTTAGCACACAACACATGCACTTATAAAATACAAAATATGATTTGGTTAACCTGCCTGCTTCATGGACTCGTCAATGTAACAATGTACAATGATATTGTTTGGTAAATCAGGCATAGTGTGTAATCTTTATGATTGCATGAATACATTTAATTTTGGAACAAGTTTAAACATTACAATACAAACTTTTTTGCATTGAATATTCTAAATGTACACAAGATGCAGTGGCAAATGAAATTACAGTGATCCATACAAGTTGTTTAATACATCTACTAATTTTACTTTACATTATGATTAGACAGGATCTGTGTTTTCTCTTCATCAGAGATACTGGCATTGTGGTTCCCCAGTTTAAGCAGATAATTAGCCAGGCTGCATTTTTAGATAGAATAAAAGCTGTCACAGAGAAGAACAACCCAGACAGCATACAATCAAATAAAGTACATACATACAAAGGACATGGGAGGTTCGTTATCAGTGTAACAGAACTCAAAGTGACCATCTGCAGATGCAGTTTTCTCAGAAATTCTCAAACTAACCACAGGGTGCACCTAAACTATCGGTTTCACAGAACAAATGCTTATTAATACTGTCTCTAATCCTAATACTAGTTTACAGAAAGGAAACTTATTTTTTAACTATTTAAAACAATATATAATATAATAATAACAAAATTGTCATCTATTTCCATATGGTTAAATAAAAAGTTTATCGATAAAATGAAGAAATCCCTAACCCTCTGCATTTACATTTTCATATGTAAATATTGAGTTTAAAATAAACTAAGTTCAAAATATTGTTATATACAAACGATGTATTGCAACTCTGCATATAATCTCTGAATTTGGAAAATATTCTGGGCTAATAATTAACTGGTCTAAGTCGACCCTGCTGCCACTTGATGGGGTCACGGACCCAGCAATGTCTACTTTCTGTCCGGTTATAACTACCTCCTTTAAATACCTGGGTATTTTCATTAGTTGCAAAGTACTAGACTACTGTCTATTAAATAATAACAATGAAAAATTGCTGTGCTACATCTAAAAATGCAGGCACCTCTGAAATATATACGCAAAGAATGGTGATAGCAAAAAACAAAAAATAATGACACCAAAAACTTAAAATAAAATAAATATATAGTCCCCAAAAAAAATATAAACAATATATAAAAAAATAAAAATTATATATCACAGTCCAAAAGTTTATGTGTTCTCCCATGAACCCTCCTTGGGATAATGACCACTGTGTGAATCTGTTAATGAGTTCCAGTGCAAAACATCCTCCATCATATATCTGCTCACCTCCAGCAGTGTGACCTCACATTATACAATGTTTTGGTCTGACTGTGCTTTTGGTTCCAAATGTGTGGACTCTGAAGATCAAATAGCTGAATAATAGCTCCAAAGGATGCTCCCTCCAGATAACCGCCTCAGGCTCAGCCGTGTTCCTCATTAAACAAAAACTAACAATAGTGCTTTACCCTTTAAAACTTTATTTCACATTAAAATATAAGAAATGCACTCATGTACTGTATGGTGAACATCCAGTAATGTACTAATTAGGCACAAGATGGGAGTATCATCCCCAGTAGTATAAAAATAGTCCAGGCTCCAGTCACTATCCGAAGTGTATTTGCAGGGCAATGCACGGGCCCTAAATATAACTGCAATTTCCTGCAGATATGACAGTCCTGGAGCAATGTGTGGAAAACTACTACTGCTATTTCGATGAATGGCAACGTTGTGCCGTCATCCGCATGCTCCTCTCCGACGCGTTTCGTTACAGACCACGTGACTTTATCAAGGGGATCTGTTTGGACCGTCCAACATTCAATTCATATAGGGAACCAGCGCCATTTTGTTGTAGACCAACCTGACATGTACTATTACATGCCGATCGGCACCATCTTATAGGAGATCAAAACGGGAAACATTAATAGAACGAAGCATCGTTATTTTACTCCACAAAAACCTCATTCAATGAGTGGTGAGGACGTCACCAGTCCTCCATCAGAGTGCACCATTATAGTACACTATGAGATGCCCACCACACTTACACACAAATGCTTAACCACTTGCCGTCCGGCCGCTGTATATAAATGGCCGGGTGATGGCAGTCCAGGGGTGGGTTGCCGTTCATAAACCCTGGGAGTGCGCAGCGCCACGATCTGGTGCCCGCTGTGTCCTCCGGACACAGTGGAACACCGATTGTCATACGGGACCTCTGTGCGAGGTCCCAATCATGTGATCACTGATTGGCCAATCAGTGATCACATACAGAGTAGTAAGCAAGATGTCACTTCTGACATCATTGCTTACTACGTGTGAAATCTGTGAATGATCACAGAGGTCACATGGTACAAGGCTATTCACAACAGCCTTGTACCACGTGACAAGCTGTGACCAATCACAGCTCACACAGTATTTCTCAAAGGCTGCAAGAATGCAGCCAGAGAGGAGAAATGATTGCTTTTACAGCCTGTATGGGTGTAAAAGCAATCAGTGTAAAAAAAAAAAAAAATCTTCATCACCCCCCACAAGTAGTACAGTGTCACCATGGTGACAATGTACTGCTAAAGTGACAGTATATAAAAAAAAACACATAAATAATAATATAAAAAAATAAAATAAAAATGTAAGAAAAAATTTTAACAATTATAATTTTTGTTTATAAACTAATTTGGGTTATTTTTTTTACTTAAAAGATAACTGCATAAATTTTGGCCACGATTTATGATGAAATATTATTTATGTGCAAAATGTTATAAGAAAAACACTTTTTTTTGGACTTTTTAATTTATATAGCAAAAAAAAATAAAACTCCCAGTGGTGAATAAATACCACCAAAATAAAGCTTTATCTGTCTCAAAAAAATGCTAAAAATTCATATGGGTACAGTGTTGCATGACCGCGCAATTGTCATTCAAAGTGTGATAGCGCTGAAAGCTGAAAAGTTCACTTCATAACACTTCATGTTATAGGGAGACAATGCCCTGGTCTCCCAATTGTGCTTCTACATTGTTATCTTATCACTCTGGCTCCTGATGGAGATGCCAAGGGGCCATTTGAACACAAATTGCACTGGCAAAGTGGCTGCAACAACTGCAGAAAATCAATAGCACTGAGAGGCAACAAAGGACTAAAGATGGTTAAAACAAGCATTTTATATTTAAACCACTCGCCGATAACCAACAGGAAATTTACTTCTGGCAGGCAGCTCCCCCAGGCACTGTGATGTACCTGTACCCGTAGCATTAGTGCATCTGCCTGTGTCCACAGAACACAGCAGATTGCAGTGCTCAGTATCAGGCCGCTGTGAGTGGCCAGACACCACATGATTGCTGAGTGCTCACATGTCACATAGTAAATAATGTTCATAAATAGAATCCATTCAAGGCATGATTGTTTACTGTTGTGTGTGATCTGTGATTGGTCACCAGTGTTTACATGATACCTGGTCACAGCAATCTGCACCATGTGATAGCTGTGGGCCAATCACAGCATCACAATAATAAACAATGAGTTATGAATAAAAGCCAAAGATGTATGTTACAATGATCATACTGTAACAAGCAATCACAATGAGGGTCTATCTCTATTGTGCCACTAAATGAGGCTAAGACCATTCAAACTTTAGAGATGTATTACGAAGTTAACTTTAAAATATGTGGACATTGTTCAAAGTATATCAATACATACAAGACTCAACCATGCTTATTATTATGTTCATATATAATTGCAACTTTTATAGTAAGACAGATCTGCAGCTCATCATCTGATAAGATGGAACTATTAACAACGTTGACATTCATTTAATTTTGGTGAAAATGTACCAAAAGGAACCTCACTATACATAATAGTATATGAAAAGACATGATTATAACCCAAAATATCATATTACCTAAAATGCTTTCAGTCATTATTATTATGGTGTGTTTGTTTATTTGTAATTGCATTATACATAGTTAGTGTGTTGGAGTTTATCATTATTGCAGAAATATTGTATGTGTACTAGTTTAGTATGTGAGCACTGTTTAGTATACAAATTATTTTATTTCCTCTGTATATGTACAACTATTATTTTATATATTATTCCACCTCCTGATAAAATTCTCCATTTAATTACTGTTACACCAAAAAGTAATGATCATAAATTAGGAATGATATTTATTCTCCAAGGCATTATATAGTTTTCATAAAATCCAATTAGTTATAGTGAAATATTTATGTTTTCCTATGACAGATTAGTTAATTTAGTCCCCAGATAGACTCAAAATGAATATGTCTGGTCCTAGGGTGCCATCTGGTAGTCAAGGCAGGTAATACATAAGTAAATATATAAATGGTTATTAAACAAACCCACCAATAAGGAGAAGGTTCCACCTTCTGGGCCAGGTTTATTCACATTTTATGAGGGTATTGTTTTGTCACTCAATAAGATGGCAAGGGAACACACTCAGGGGGAGGACCATCTACACACACCATCTGGAAGGCAGACACATAATGAAGAGACTCAGATTATCTTAAGACACTCATCAACTACAGAAGAGATGCCATTCTGGGGAAGGTCAACTCTGCCCATTAATCGGCAGCCATCTTTGGGTCTTATCATCAACTATCTAAAAGGTTACCTGATACTTGGAAGGTAATTCTAAAATATTTCCTGATTTTGTTTGCTTTAATTAGTAAGCCAATTGCAATATTCCTTTTTGTAACATTTTGTCATGTTAGGTAATTTTTTTTCTTATTATTTCTCTGTTCTTGGACTGTATTGACTTACAGTTTTGCGTAGCTTGACCCCTATTCCTTCTGCTGGGGAATAACAGTTGGATTTCATAAAACACAGATTATTGTCTGCTAGTGAGTTATCATTGGTTATGTTGTCTATGGGGGGAAGTTAATTATTGAATTTAATTCACTATATATATATATATATATATTCTATTGTTACAGACAATTTTAGAACTTTTATGCATCACCTTAATTGGCATCGATGAACACACCACAGAAATGGGAGTTCTTCAAAAAGACTGCATGTGAACACACTGCAAAATACATTCCCATGGGCAACAACTTTAAAAGGCTAAAAACCAAACCTATGTGACTTACGGGCAAAGTTAAAAAAGGCTATAAATAATAAGAAAAGAGCTTTTATTAAATATAAAAATGAAGGAACACTATCATCGTTTAAACACTACAAAGAATATAACAGAATATGTAAAAAGGAAAAAAAGGCAACAAAAATTGAAAATGAATAACAAGTTGCAAAAGATAGCAGGACAAACCCCCAAAAATTCTTCAAATATATTAATAGTAAAAAGGTCTGATCCAAGCATGTAGGCCCTTTACAAAATATTCTAGAGTGAGTGACTGGGGACAAAGAGAAGGCAAATATATTAAATACCTTCTTGAGCTCTGTGTATACAAAGGAGCATGGGGGAGTTCTTGTCCATAATGGGCATGGTATTGACACAGCTACAGATGATCCACATTGGCTCACAATTGATATGATCCAGAAATATTTAGACAGAATAAAGGTGAATAAAGCACCTGAACCGAATGGCATACACCAACGTGTCCTTAAAGGATTGAGCTCTGTCATTTCAAAGCCATTGTTTCTAATTTTTAGGGACTCTTTAATGACTGGCATAGTACCACTGGAATGGCGTAAGGCCAATGTGGTGCCTATATTTAAAAAGGGGTCAAAATCTTTACCAAATAATTATAGACCTGTTAGTTTAACTTCCATATTTGGGAAGATACTGGAGAGTTTAATAAAAGACCACATAGATGAGTTCTTGCTGGAAAAAATATTTTAAGCAACAGACAGCAATATTGGGTCTGGGATTAAAAATACCATTTCATTCTTTGCAGATCACACCAAGCTGTGCAGTGGAATAACGTCCTTACAGGATGTCTTCAATTTACAAGCTGACCTCAATACACTGTTTAATTGGGCAACTATGTAAAATCCTCTCTTGTATTAAAACAGGTATAGACTCCAGAGAGAGATATCATATTACCCCTGTACAAATCATTAGTAAGACCTCATCTGAAATATGCAGTTCAGTTTTGGGCACCAATTCACAAAAAGAACATTGGGGAACTGGAGAAAGTGCAGAGTAGGGCAGCAAAACTGATAAGGGGCATGGAGGAGCTACGCTATGAGGAAAGATTAGAAGAACTGAATTTATTCTCTCTTGAGAAGAGGAGATTAAGGAGGGATAGGATCAACATGTATAAATACATCAGTGGTTCATATAGTGAACTCGGTGTAGAGGTATTCACCCTGAGGTCATCACAGAGGACAAGGGGGCACTCTACGTCTGGAGGAAAAGAAATGTAATCTTAAAATATGGAAAGGTTTCTTCACAGTAAGAGCTGTGAAAATATGTAACATACTCCCTCAAGAGTTGGTTCTGGCCAGCTCAGTAGATTGCTTTCTTGGATACAGAGAATATAACTGGTTACTAAGATTTATAGGTACAGTTGATCCAGGGAATATCCAACTGCCTCTCGGGGGATCAGGAAGGAATTTTTTTTCCCTGCAGGAGCAAATTGGATTATACTTTGCTGTTTTTTTTTGCCTTCCTCTAGATCAACTGTGGGTATAGAATTATAATCTTTTTTTTTTTGGTTGAATTAGATGGATTTTTGTCTTTTTTTCAGCCAGACTAACTATATAACTATGTAATCTTATTGTCTATGTGTCTATGTATATCACAATCCGACTATTATTTATGGTGTTTGTAAGTGACTCATGTAAATAAATATTCATTTGTTTTCATAATCTGCAGGCTATACTTACACAGATCTTGGATGTGTTCTTAGAGAATTTTGCTTGGCTAAAATGTATTCAAAAAAATTAATTAGGTCAGTTAAATTATTTTATCATTAGTTTTTTTTATAGGAGGCACTGTGTTTCATTTGATTTTGCTGACTAAATTAATCATTCAGGCATTCCCTGACAATTTGTAAACTCTATAATTTCACACAGAATATATAACATACATTGATTTGGGTTATGTTACCAAAGACTACATTTTGGTCTAAATTTATGAACAAAGATTATTTGTTTGCAACATTTTGTAACAGAAAATAAGTAAAACAGGGTTTTTTTTTCAAAACTTTTGGTATTTTTTCATTTATATAGCAAAGAAATAAAAAAATCCAGTGGTAATTAAATACCATTAAAAAAAGCTCTATTTGCCAAGGTAAGGTAGCACAGTGCCGAATAGCAAAAAATGTCCTGGTCACGAAGGGGGTAAAACCTTCTGGAGGTCAAACTAATTCTTGGTTCAGACCTTTGCTTGTTGGAAAAACATGAAAAATCATGAACTCTTCTGACACGCAGGAAAAAACTCTACCATTTAGCAGATGCATGGCTGTGCCATTAAGTGTTAATGGCACCCCCACATATTTGCAAATGCACGTGTTTTCACACACTCTAAACTGCATGGTGCTGCAGGACCATGAGGTTTGCCATAGTATGTTTTTGGAAGAGTCAGGGACACATGGAAATGTGTCGTGGCACCTGGTGGGTGAACCAAGCCTTAATGTAATTCAGTTAAAGGAGAAGTAGGGCCAAAGCAGTTTGTACTGCACTCCTACAGTGCCTTGAAAACGTATTCATACCCCTTGATATTTTCCACATTTTGTCATGTTACAACCAAAAACGTAAATTTATTTTATTAGGATTTTATGTGATAGACCAACACAAAGTGGCACATAATTGTGAAGTGGAAAGAAAATGATAACTGGTTTTCAAACGTTTTTACAAATAGTTACATAGTTAGTCTGGCTGAAAAAGAGAAAAGTCCATCCAGTTCAACCATTAAAAAAATTTACCTACCAGTAATTAGCGATTAAAGCCAAAGGTGAGGCCATCAACAAGGGCCGCTGCACCTCCAGGAGTCACAAGGAGCCAATAGCCAGCCCATGTCATTAAATACACCCCAACCCAGGCAGCGTGTCATGTCACCGGGCCTGGCCGTAAGTGACTGTGCTGGCACAAAACCGGGTGCACACGCCACCCCAAAGGGGCGAAACCACTCATGTGGGAAGTTGTGCACGTGCAGAGGGGGGCAGATCCGAGGGTCCATCCCACATACCGCGGGCACCGAGTCTCAGCCGTCCCAAAGGACATGGACCGGAGTGATCCTGCGACCACCCGGCCACATACCAAACCCAAGTGGGAATTGACCTCCCACCCTCTCCCCCTCAAAGCCACAGAGGAGCAAGGGGCAGGTCCCCCACCAAAGAACCCAGGGGGTCCACCATGGCAAAGTGCATATATGTTAAAATAGCACAGAGGCTGTATGCAAATACAAATAAGTACAAAGTAGAGAACAACAACAAGAAACACAATATATATACACAACACATAGGTCACAATGTTAATGAAGACATTTAGGTACAGTGAGTATGGTGACAAAAAAGCTCCAAAGAGCCATCCATCGATTACAATGGCACAATATGAGATCCATTGAAGTACACGTATTTTCCACTAATGGTGAAATCACATACAAAACAGACATTGGTATTCCAACTGGGGTAATTTTCAACTTGGGGGAGGCATTTGCTTCAACTTGCTTTAGGGGATACTATTACTAATCTGGACATTTTAACTGTCTCCCTTTCTAGGCCTACAGGCCTCCCTTTCTAGGCCTACAGGCCTCCCTATGCTACGTGGCGGTGGAGCACCAGTGTGGGATCTTATTGCATGGTGTGGACCTGGTTATGGCTCCCTCAGACCCCATTACAATCTAATGACCTTTGGTTGTGGTCATACAAATTGTTTTGACCGGTAGGTTACCCCTTATCAAGAGGAATGTTACTTTAGATCATAATCTTGGGGGACATTTATAATAATGAGGTGATTATATATTTTGCCATTTATAGACTTACTGGCACCCCCCCCCCCCTCCTTTCTGTTGTTTCTTTTTGATGACAAGCCCTTCTTTTGGATTGAAAGTTGATGTGGTTATCTCCCACTTTCCATTGAAGGAACACATGTATGTCAGTTCTACCATATTATAAGGTAAAATACTTCTTAGGAAGCTAGGCTTCAATGTAGCAAGTGTTATTGCTCATAAGGCCATTCTCTTAGTCTATGTATATGTTTTTTCTTAGGCCTTTTTGGTGTCTCTTTTCCTGTGTTGTTTTCCAATACGTGGGATTTCAGCCCTTTGAGGATTCTTGTGGGTCCCCTGCCTGCCTTGTGTCTGTTCTTGCACCCCCATACTTGACCTCCGGAGTTCCTTCTCCCCTCCTTGACCCGAGAGGAGGTCCCCTCCCTGTGTCCTGTGGAGTCCACTATTGCCCTGTGCATATTTGTCTATTTTGTAAGTGCTTAATTTATAATAATATTATATTGCATTGTTATTTTGATATGTATCCTTGTTGTCTAAGTATATGTATTTTTTCTAGATATTGCTAGCCCCTGAGGAAGTGACTGTCTTCGCGAAACATGTCGGGCATTACCTACATTATCTGAATGTCCGTTACCCCTCTACAGGCTTATTCTGTTGAACTTCTCTACACTGTAACCATAGATTGCCATCATTGTGACTGTTTGGTGGGTTTTGGGGTATTCACTGTGGGTGAATTGTACAATAATATCTTATCAGATACTTTTTAGATATGATGTAATGTTGAATAAAGGAAAATTGATTTTACTTTCTTGTGTATCGAGTTTCTGTGCCTAGAAAGTCTATTTTCACATTTTCTTCTATAAATAGTCTATATTGGGACATGGCACTTTCTTACCTATCGGGTGTGACCTCTTATCACCTGAGGGTCACCCCATCTCTCTATTATATTTCATGCACAACCATTTTTAGAGTTTACAGAGAATGGTCCATAAAAGAGAAAATATTCAGTAAGCAGCAGTTGTGTGGATGAAAGTCACTTATTGATGTCAGAGGTCAGAAGAGAATGGGCAGACTGGTTGCTGTGACATTCAGATGGTAGAGTCAGAATTTGGCGTAAACAATGTGAAAACATGGATCCAGCCTGCCTTGTATCAACGGTTCACGTTGGTGGTGGTGGTGGTGTAATGGTGTGGGGGATATTTTCTTGGCACTAGCAAGGTGTACCTAATAAAGTGGCCAGTGAGTGTGTATTTATATATATATATATATATATATATATATATATATATATATATATACACACACACACTATATAGCCAAAAGTAATGGGACACTCCTCCAAATTGGATTCAGGTGTTCCAATCACCTCCGTGGCCACAGGTATATAAAATCAAGATCAGTGAATTCAAGCGTGGTACCGTGATAGGTTGCCACCTGTGCAATAAGTCCATCCGTGAAATTTCCTTGCTACTAAATATTCCACGGTCACCTGTTAGTGGTATTGTAAATGTGGAAGCAACCGGTAATAACAGCAACTTATCCACAAAGTGGTAGGCCACGTAAAATGACAGAGCGGGGTCGGCGCATGCTAAAGCACGCAGTGCGCAGAAGTCACCAACTGTCTGCAGAGTCAATAGCTAAAGACCTCCAGACTTCATGTGGCCTTCATATTAGCACAACAACAGTGCATAGAAAGCTTCATGGAATGGGTTTCAGCTGCATCCAAGCCTTACATCACCAAGTACAATGCAAAGCGGCGGATGCAGTGGTGTAAAATACGCTGCCACTGGACTCTAGAGCAGTGGAAACGCTTCTCTCTCTGCCAATCCAATGGACGTGTCTGGGTTAGGCAGTTGCTAGGAGAATGGTACTTGCCTGACTGCATTGTGCCAAGAGTAAAGCTTGGTGGAGGGGGGATGATGGTGTGGGGTTGTTTTTCAGGGGTGTGCTTAGCCCCTTAGTTCCAGTGAAGGAAACTCTGGGGATAGCCCTTCCTGTTCCAACATGACTGCGCACCAGTGCACAAAACAAGGTCCATAAAGACGTGGATGAGCGAGTTTGGGGTGGAGGAACTTGACTGGCTTGCACAGAGTCCTGATCTCAACCCAATAGAACACCTTTAGGATGAATTAGAATAGAGAATGCAAGCCAGGCCTTCTCATCCGACATCAGTGCCTGACCTCACAAATGCGCTTCTGGAAGAATGGTCAAACATTCCCATAGACACACTCCTAAACCTTGTGAACAGCCTTCCCAGAAGAGTTGAAGCTGTTATAGCTGTAAAGGGTGGGCCAACTCAATATTGAACCCTGAGGACTAAGACTGGGATGCCATAAGAGTTCTTGTGCGTGTAAAAGGTATATATATATATATATATATATATACACACACTGTACATATACACAGTATATATATATATATATATACACATACATACATACTGTATATATATATATTTTTTTTTATTTTTTATTTTTTTATTTAAATAATATTACAATTGGGCTAGGAACGTTACGATATGATGACATTAGGGCCTGCAAAAGGATGTACAAACAAAAGCACACATAATATAATAATAATACAATGTAATATATTGCAGTTTATTTCTTTTTAACAAGAAGAGTGCTTTTGAATATCATCCGTGATCAGGGGCGGACTGACCATTTGGAAACTCGGGCACTGCCCGAGGGCCCGGGGTCAGTAGGGGGCCCCATGAGATGCCCCTGGTACCTTTTTCATAGGCTTTTTTGAGTTTGGACAAGGCCCTATGACCCCCTATTGCCCGCGAGCCCCATGAGTTGTCAGTCCGCCCCTGTACGGGATCAACACGAAAAAAAAATAATTGTGAATCTGACTAATCATATGTTTTTGACTTTGGTATAAACTCTCATTTTAGATATCCAATGCAGGTCTTTATCTTGTTTAAAAAAAATCAAACTACACCCAACAAGCTTTCAAACTTTTGTTTTAAAGACTAAATTACACTATCGAAATTCATTTTATTACACACCAGACAAAGTTATAATCTTCAAGATTCCTGTTGCTTAAAGCGGAGCTCCACCCAAAAGGGAAGCTTCCGCTTTAAGCCTTTGTCCCCTGCTCCCCATTACGGATTAACACCTTTTGGGAGCGGGGGGGGAGCGGATACTGGAATTTTGATAGGTACACGCTCCCACTTCCGCTGCGAACGCCTAGGCGATTGGAAGCGGAAGTTGTCCTCCCTCCACATAAAATCCTAATAAAATACATTTAAAGTTTTTGGTTTTAACATGACAAAATGTGGAAAATATCAAGGAGGTAAGAATACTTTTTCAAGGCACTGTATATAGGGAAAAACAGCCTTGTGGTGTGGACACTGGTGTAGGAGCTGCATAGTGAGGACCAGTGTACCATGTGATCTGCTTTTGTGACTGTACTACCCTCCAATGGGACTTGTTTCCTAGGGCATCCATATGTATGGACTTTGTTGCATGGACTTCTTTAACCTGAAGGTATGGGCAGCACCACAAGGGACAGCACAGCCAATCTATGCACAACACAATTTATGCACAGACTTGTCTGTATCATTTACAGGGGAAGAGAAGATTCATGTGTTATAGTAATGTGTAGTTATGGTGTATCACAAAGAACTGGAAACTTGGAGTGAAACTACATTTAACCCTTACGTTTAGGAAGATGAGTAAGACACACATTAACAAGTGTGACCTAGTCAATGCTTGTGTTTATGTACTAAGGTGTTTTGCTTTGCATCTAATAAGGTCACTTTGCAATAAAGCAAGGAAGTTTAGAACATTCTCTGAAGTGTATGAATATGCTTTACTAAATGAAAGTGCTGTACACATACAAACTATTATATTATAGGAAAACAATATAAGACTGACAGATATACCTACAAGGAGCATGCTCAAAAATTAACTATCCTTACTAGCAAATGAGCATGAAAAATGGTTTGTATACAATAGAAATACACTAAAAAGTTACTTAGCTCAGGTTATAGTGGCTTCACTATCTCCATAGGCAACGAGGATCCCAGGCTTACTGTATAACCATGTGGTACCTTTGAGGTGGAGGTTTAACCAAACAAAAAACAAAAAGGGATGTTAATAAAAAATCTCTCAAACATCAAAATCAAGGCACCAAAATAAAAAGTGTCTCTTGGCTTTGAATGATTTAGCCAGCACACTGCAGTTCATTATCAACAAAATGGGCTAACCAATTACTGTGGCAGTATTGTAACATCTATGCCACTCGTTGGCCAGTTCTATAAAAATACTGCAGAAGAGTTGTAAGTAAATAAATAGATGGTGGGCTTGGAGAGCCATTGGGGTAATCCGTGTAGCAATGCCCTCAACTCACACGACCTCCCCTCCCACTGCACAGAAAGCCAAGATAGTAAATTGGCTGAGACCTCCCCAGTACCTCCATCACTAACCAAAGGAAGTCATTAAGTGCTCAGTCTCCATCCTACTGAATCCATGCGTCACCCCAAAGAAAAAAGAACCCAAGAAAATAAACCGTGCAAAAAACAACTAACTCAATATGTTTTGCTCCAGCAATAGAGCTTCATCAGGAGTAACAAAGTCTAACTGTGCATCAAAACAAACAAAATCAGTCAAGTCAAACATAAAGCACATGGCAAACAATGGCTGTCATCTGTGTGGTCCCCTCTATTTATAATGTTAGTAATTAAAATGGGTGCCACACATGCTGTGCAATGACATCATCATGCACGCATATACAGTGACATCATCACGTCACCATGCTCATGCATGGGTGGGACCCCTTTCTCAGAACTGCTGTTCAATGGGAGAAGCATTTCCCAATTCAACTTCTAGATGGCACTGTTGTATGTACATGTCATAGGTCATATATGTCAAAAGGATAAGCTATTGTTGATTATAGGTTACCTGAATACATCATATAATCAGAATTCCTGTAAAAAACTATGGAAGTACAGTATATATATATATTGTATATCTCAAACACAACACAGGTGCATGTAAAGAATAACAGAAGGGTACGCAGCCAGCTGGCAGTGGAAGTGGTGATGGTGGCAGGTGACGGAGATCCTGGTAGTAAGGGAACAGTTTAGTACTTCATGTTCCCCACTTAGTGGCAGGGTCTCCATATGAAGCCTGCTGCTGTAGAGGATTTGTCTGTAGCTGTAGAGATTGCCTGGTGTGCAAGGCCTTGCAAAGTGAAGTATGGTGGCTTCCCAGTATGCTAAAGGGTGAGATTTAGATCAAGGCAGCAGACTGAAGTTGTGAGACAAGCTGGTGAAGTTAAGTACTCGCTCAGCATTGCTTTAATAAAATGTTTCAGAGTCATATGTTGGGACAGGTAGGAACAGATCATGTCACCAACTGGCAAGCTGAAGGAGAAGGTGAAGGGTGTGCTACTATATGTGCAATATAGCTTCTGGTCTGAAAGAGTTAATGTCACCCAAAGTAAGTGTCATATGAGCATTGACATGGCTTGAAGGACTTCAGAGGTGCCACTAGAGGGGCGACTTTCTGAACAACCTCCCAATATGTGTTTATTGACAGTCCAGGTTGTTGCTGATAACAGATATGGGTGTACGTGGGACTCTTTGCCAGGCCTGCTGTCTAGCTGGCCACAAGTAAGCAGCGTCCTAGCAACACCCTGCAGCTATGTCGGATTCTATTGCACTGCAAACTCTTTAAGTGAATTTAACTGATTACTGATAACTGGACATATTAAAATACCCTAACACAGAAAAACACTGTAATCATTAATCTGAACAATTTCTATCTGCATAAGTTAATTAACTTTCAGATGTTTCAACACTTTTATCCATATCAACACTATCACTGATATGGTCGCACAGCCTTGCTACATACGGTTGTCGGAAAATTCCTCCTGTTGCAAGCCCCGCTAATTGCATCTGCTTGCCTGATTCATATTTAACATACTTTTTCATAGATTGCACCTGGACCCTACAAGCATGTGCAGTGGCCCACTTCTACACTCGTTTTGTCCTTTTGATACTTTTTTGTGGACATTGTTGTTACATTTTTGATTCTTCATATCATGAAGAGGGTACAGTTATTGTCAGGAATGGACTCGCCAATGGTGGTGGGACTCACCTGCCTTGTGGGCTGCAGTACCAGGGCTGGCCAGTGGGTGCTCTCAGCAGCCAGAAGCTCACTCCTGCAATCAAGCCATCACCTGAGGCTGAATGCAGGAGGTGTATGTAGCCTCCCTGACGGTATTCCCGAGTGTGGCTCGGGGTAAAGTTTCAGTACCAAAAGCGGTAACCCAGAGCTACACTCGGGAATACCCTGCGGCGCTGCTACGGGATCCCTCGATCACTTACCTTGTCCTGCGCTCCCGCAATGCCCCTCCAGCAGTGTCCCCGGCAATGTAATCCGGCGGATGCTGGCATCTGTCATCTATCATCTGGGTTCCGTCCCCTGCAAGTGTTGCGACGTACAGGGGACGGAACGGCAGGAAATTTGAAAATGACAAAAAGTGACATTCACTCAATACACTAAAATCACATAGTAAAACATTACTGTATCAACCCATTTCACATACATTTTGTCCCGAGTGCTTTGTCCTGTGCCCTGCCTGCATTTGTACCGTTCTTTCTGCCTGGAAACTGAGAAACGTCCATGGCGTCCAAAAAGTGTCCCTTTAGGTCAAAATTGGTTTTAGACCGGCTAGAGAACAGCGATAGTAAATCAGAACCACTTGCAGAATTGAGTAATAATGATTTGTGGGTCTGGTTTGTTGCACTGCGTTTATGTTTGTGTTGCCCTTAATAAATTATATTGTTTTACACGCTATACCTGAAGTCTGTGTTTGCCTGTGTCGGTCTACACACCTCTGGTCATAGCCGGAGCCCTGACAGTTATCCTTGTTGGTCAGTTGAACTCATTGTTATACCCAGTGTTGCATGATTGTTTGCTCCCTGGATACTGGTTTATCTCACTATGCCACTGCACATATCCAATGCACAGGTATCTCTTAAAATTATCTATAGAAAATTGGATGTTGCCCATTACAGCCAATCAGTAGTCTGCCTTTTTTTAACTGCTCCTAAAAATTCCTGGAGATTTTTTACATATAAAACCACTATTCCTCATTTATAAATATGTTCTAAATGAGAACTGTTTGTGCTGTCAACAGCAACCAATAAATGTAAAATTTTACATTTCCTAGCTAGTCTCCCTGTATCATGTTATATCCCTCAATTCTATGCTTTGGTAGACAATACACTTCGAAAGAAGAAATATCTTTGAGTGTGGGAAAATGTTTATACGGGTATTGCTATGAAAGCCATTTGAAAGGAAGAGTATGAAAAGGACTTTCATATATTATTATTATTATTATTATTATTATTATTATTATTATTATTATTAATAATAATAAATAAATTATTATTTCAAACAGATTTCATGAGCTTTTTGAGCTTTAAAAGTGTCAATAAATTGCCCAGAGCAGCTTTATAAATAAATGGGCATTACTAATTGTTTGTATTGAAAAAAAAGCTGAAACAGTAATTTGAACATTTATGAATAGGCCTCCCTGTTTATATATAATCACATAGATTGCACTTAAGAGATAAAATACTCCTTTTATATTCCTTCTGGCTTTGTAGGCCATCAGAGGGATGGAATTTGAGCAGCTCTACAAACTCCAATAATTTATAGTCTCTTGATAGTTTTTAGGGTCAAATTGCCATCTCTGTTTATTAAAATCAAGAATCTGCTGCCTGATTAGCAAATACAAGAAGACCTACCACTTGGATAACTAAGTAGTAATCCAAGTAAATTACCTATGTGGTTGCTGGACAAGCCACTTTATAGGCTTGGGAGCCTCAGAATCCCTTAGTGCCAGTGCTGGAGCTACTATATTGTTAGTGATCAACCAATTAAACTGTGAGTGACACATAGGCAGTTCATATAGCCTTGTGGTCTGAAGAAGTAGCAGATGCTTTGAAACGCATCACCTGACCCATCCTCGCCTTCCGATTGGTCACCAGCCTGGTCCGAACTTCTGTGCGCTCCACACTGGTTACGGCGCTGGTATCCAGCGTCCCCACCACTGACAGCTGACTGCTTCCATCCCTCTCCTTCCTAAGAGACCAGGGCTCTGACTGACACCATCAGCCCACCACTGGCCAAGCCGAGAACTGACATACTTGTTTATCATTCTCCTACCTTTGTGAGTAGCTATAAGCTATTGTATTTTAATAAATGCTTTTAATCCTCTGCACTGGTTTATTGTTGCCCTATTGTTGCTACATTTGTTTATCCAGTCTTATCTTATCACGAGAGTTCCCTCTCAGTGCCAATTATCCTACTGGTTCCTCCATTTCATATAGCCTTGAATGTCTACCATATTATCTGCAGGGCAAGCTGTCTAATTGGCTAAACATCAAGTAGCAGTGTCCTTATAGGCTAGCATGAAAACATTAGGAGGAGCACCCAATTGCCACAGCTGAGGCAACGAGAAATCTTTTGGAGACAAACATTCCTTGCCTGAATTTAATAACGGAATAATAATTTTACATTGATAACTTCTTTAAATGAGGTTTAATGCATTATTAATATTATTATTGTTATTATCATACTATATATGTCTGTTAAAGGGATGCTTGCATAATTGCTTTGTTATGATTGCGGCTCTAAATGACCTAATGTCTGACATAAAATAATAAATGGACAGCTATCATATAACAAATGAGATATTGATCTCTTAACCACAGACAGACATGTCTGCTTAGAATCTGAATTATGTTCTACATCTTTCTAGCTTTTAATTAGCCAGCAATTCAAATTCATTTTTGTCTGTGTTACACTCCTCATAAACAAGTATTGAACTAGTATTTTGAACCTTACAGTTCTTTAGCTTTCACACTATTATTTAGGAAATTGAGAAGAAATTGTCTGAAGTCACAATGCATATATCATTCAAATATACAGTTGTGCTCAAAAGTTTACATACCCTGGCAGAAATTGTGAAATGTTGGCATTGATATTGAAAATATGACTGATCATGCCACAAAATGTTCTTTTATTGAAGGATGATGATCATATGAAGCCATATATTATCAAATAGTTGTTTGGCTCCTTTTTAAACCATAATGATAACAGAAATCACCCAAATGGCCATGATCAAAAAAGTTTACATACCCTGGAATGTTTGGCCTTGGTACAGACACACAAGGTGACATATACGGGTTAAAATGCCAATTAGAGGTTCATGTCCCACATCTGTGACTTTTTAAATTGCAATTAGTGTCAGTGCATAAATAGTCAATGAGTTTGTTAGCTCTTATGTGGAAGCACTGACTAGGCTAGATACTGAGCCATGGAGATCATTAAAGAAATGTCAAAAGTCCTGCGTAACAAGGTAATGGAACTTTATACAGATGGAAAAGGACATAAAAAGATGTCCAAAGCCTTGAATATGCCAATCAGTACTGTTAATCACCTATTAAGAAGTGGAAAGTTTGGGGATCTCTTGATACCAAGCCAAGGTTAGGTAGACCAAGAAAGATTGCAGCCATAACTGACAGAAGAATTGTCTGAGATACGAAGGGAAACCCATAGGTAATCACAACAAAAATACAAGCTGCTCTGGAAAAACACAGTGTGGTAGTTTTGAAGGAGCACAATATGATGACATTTGAACAAAAATGAGCTGCATGGTTGAGGTGCCAGAAAGAAGCCTTTACTGCATCAATGACACAAAAAGGCCTGGTGAGGCATGTCAAGGTGTTGTCAGGCATATTGTAACTGGGCTTTTTTGGCATTGGTACAATAAAAGCTTCTTTCTGGCACCTCGACCAAACAGCTTATTTTTGTTCAAGTATCACCGTATTGTACTCCTTAAAAACAACCACAGCATCTTTTTCCAGATCAGCTTGTATTTCTTTTGAGGTTGCCTGTTGGTTTTTATTTGAATACCGGACAATTCTTCTGGCAGTTGTGGCTGCAATCTTTCTTGGTCTACCTGACCTTGGCTTGGTATCAAGAGAACCCCTGAATTTTCCAATTCTTGATAGGTGATTTAACAGTACTGATTGGCATATTCAAGGCATTGGACATCTTTTTATGTCCTTTTCCATCTTCCACTACCACTACCTTGTTACGCAGGACTTTTGACAGTTCTTTTATGATCCCCATGGCTCAATATCTAGCCTAGTCAGTGCTTCCACGTAAGAGCTAACAAACTCATTGACTATTTATACACTGACACTAATTGCAAATTTAAAAAGTCACAGATGTGGGACATTAGCCTCTAATTGGCATTTTAACCCATGTGTGTCACCTTGTGTGTCTGTACCAAGGCCAAACATTCCAGGGTATGTAAACTTTTGATCATGGCCATTTGGGTGATTTCTGTTATCATTATGATTTAAAAAGGAGCCAAACAACTATTTGATGCTAAATGGCTTCATATGATCATCATCCTTCAATAAAAGAGCATTTTTTGGCATGATCAGTCATATTTTCAATATGAATGCCAAAATTTCACAATTTGTTCCAGGGTATGCAAACTTTTGAGCACAACTGTAACTTACATTTCTATTTATAACATAATGCAATGAAAGCTGAATATGCCGAGTACAGCAAATTGCCAAACAATCAATTGCATTAGAAAAGACATGCAAACTTCATAATTGTTATGTTTGAACACGCTCTGTAAAAATTGATGTGTATATTGGAACTTTAAGCACAAAATAAATTTAAATGTGCATGTTATACATGACATATTTGTACAGCACTGACTTTTTAAACAGAAGATATGAAGAGGTTACAGGACTGTACACCATGACCTAGATAAATAAGAACCATCACAAACAACCAAGTGAGATAGGCCTGGGTAGATACTGGCACCTGATAGAAATATCTTCCTGGGATTTTACTATTGAGGTAAGTGTGCTTGAGCTCTTGGGACTGCCACCTACTGTGGCCATTATTAGGGACCCAACTCTGCCTTTGGGATTTGTATTGAATTATACATGGTGGGAAAGCAATAACAGATGCTGGAACATGTAAATATTAGGAGAACATCCACAATTTTCATGGGCAGTAGAAAAGAGTTCACTAAGTATACTTTTTATTAAAAGGCTTTTATTCATTTGTATATTCTGAGAGCAAAATCTGGTGCAGCTCTGCAGAGAAACCAATCAGCTTCCAGGTTTTATTGGCAAAGCTTAATTGAACAGGCTGGAGTTAGAAGCTGATTGGCTACCATACACAGCTGCACCAGATTTTGCACTCTCCAGTTTTAGTAAATCAACCCCAGAGTTATATAAAATCTTGCTACTTTACCATATAACACAATCCCAGCAATAAAATCTATTATGAGACAGAACATATTCTTCCTGAAATATGTTACACTGCCAGGAGAAAGAGGCATCAATGTTTTTGTTTCTCATACAAAATTTCTGTCATTTACAATCATTCATCTCTGAATGGTAAAGTGTAACTATTGGCAAAATTAAAAATTACATATTGGATATACTGTCACTAACATTAACATTGAGGTCACTAGCATTAAGATGCAACCTGCAGAACTATGATGCATGGAGGTAAAAAAAACGTTGCTCTTTACGACCACTTTAAGTATTACCCTTGGGCACCCATAGGAAAGGAACAAACCTTCAGCCATGAAACTTGAACAAACAACACCTGTTTCAGACTGCATGGCACTATTGTGATTGAGTTATGTAATGTACAATCTTTCAACTCCCATCATGTTCTTGGGCAGTCAAATCTGCTTTGATACATTTCATGCCACCACAATGAATGTATCATGATAACTAAGTTATCTATTACTGATCCAAATGCTGCAGCCCCTACTGGTCTTTGATCTCAAATTTTCTGAAGATGAGTGCCATCTAGCAATTGAGGTTTATTACTGCTCTTGTGTGTTCCACAGGAGTTTGCTCACACCATCTAGTGGTTGTGGGCATTATTAGTTCTTGGAAAATTCCTAGGTACATCTGTAGATGATTGTCTTGAGTTCTATTCAAGAAGTGGTCAACCTCAGCAAGATGCCCGAGTAAAACTCTCTTCCTGATACTCCATTTCTAGGCCCGTTCCTCCGACCTCCTGATTTACTTATCTTGTTTCTGATTCTCGGCTTCCCTATGAACCCAACTCCTGTCTGCTGTTGTGGGCATTAATAGTTCTTGGAAAATTCCTAGGTATATCTGTAGATGATTGCCTTGAGTTCTATTCAAGAAGTGGTCAACCTCAGCAAGATGCTCGAGTAAAACTCTCTTCCTGATACTCCCTTTCTAGGCCCTGTTCCTCTGACCTCCTGATTTACTTATCTTGTTTCTGATTCTCGGCTTCCCTATGAACCCAACTCCTGTCTGCTGTTTACCCACAAACTCTGATTTGTTTTGAGAATCTTTGTTTTGCCCCCAACCCTGACCTCTTGCTTTTCTGACCACAATCTCATATATCAGTTATGTACCTCATCTTCTTGCTGTTAGCTTTTGCCAACCTGGGTATATCTGAAGGTCTGGAACCATCTGCAGAAAGGTCTTTCACACTTTGCGAAGTGTGATGGTAAATATAATGGTGACTTCTTAGATTTTGCACCTCAGCCCTCTTAAGGACCTACATTAATCTGGAAAAGTGGAGAGCCCATACTCACTGAAAGACCTGTGTGACTTTAACTGCTTGTCTTTGTACAACACATTCTCCTGGCTGCTATTCATTCTTTGTCTGCATTCTTATTCTTAACTTTCACTGTATCATAATGTGAAAGAGTTTTCAGAATAAAAGTGAATTCTGTATTCTCCACATTCTCTATTTGTTGTACATGACACAGTCCTTTCTGAAATACCCTGCCTTGCTCATACAGTCCTGAGGTTGGTAATGACTGGAATATTTTTCTTATATTCTGGATAGTTTGAAAAAGCCTACTGTTATCAGAAATGTGGCATGACTATTCATAGCTTATCATATGGAAATTGAAGTATGTCATGTGGCCGTTTTGTTTTCTTGATAGATATCTACCAATAGCTAGTCACATTCAATTGGACTTGTTCTGTAAATTTCAAGACATTTAGAAGGTTATCACTTCTTCAGTTCTAATGAGCATCAGGAAAATACACCACCATTTATATCCACACAGGTAGCACTGACACCTTAATGCACTTCCCAAGAAAAGGAAGATGGTGTTGTTCAATAACAGGATCCCTGTTTAAAATAAAAGTAATTTGCATATCACAACCTGTTTGGGCCCCTGTGTGCCTAGGCCCCCTACAGTAGGACCGGTAGTACCCCCTTATTGGCAGCCCTGATCACAACTTCCTTACATCAAACATTAAAAAGGAACTCCAGGAAAAAAACCTTTTTTTAATGTGCTGTGTACAAAGAACTTACTACTAATAATGATTATTCTTGATCTGGATTGCTGCTGAGTAAGTAAGAATCTTAGTTTAGTTTATGCTGGAAAGTACAGCCAATACTATACTTCCAGCACTGCAATGTGTTCTGTGAATGGACAAGGAGAGAGGAGATGCAGGTGAAAGACAGGATCACTGTATTGGAGCCACACCTCTAATATCGACAGTGCCAAAGTATAGCACAACCTGTGCTTCCACTAATTAATGAAACTAGGATTTTAACTCTACACATCAGGGATCTGGATCATTAGAGGAATCCTCTTTGTGCACAGCACAAGTCAGAAACAAAGTTTTACCCAGTGTTCTACTTTTAGCACTGTATTTCAGACATAGTTGTGCTATTGACAAGCAGTTCTAAATGCATAGTTGGCTGGACCCAGCAAAAAATAGTTAAAAGAGGATATTAAATGAAAAAATTTCCACATTTCAAAATAAATTATTTAAAACCAAAGATACAGTGACCTAAAATATTAATGCATTTGTATCAGAGCATACTTTTATGACAAGAACACAGATTATTTCACATAGCTAACTTACAAGCAGAACACACTATAATTTTACCAGCCAGGTTAAGCCTCTGGTGCTCCTGTCTTGGTTCATTATTCCATTAATATCATCCCATCAGGGGCGGACTGACAACTCATGGGGCCCCCGGGCAATAGGGGATCATGGGGCCCCTGTGTCCTCACCCACACTCAAATCACACCCAAAAAGCCTATGAAAGGTACCAGGGGCATCTCATGGGGCTCCCTACTGACCTCGGGCCCTCAGGCAGTGCCCGAGTTCCCAAATGGTCAGTACACCCCTGCATCCCATTAATATCTTACCATGACTATCAGTAGCCTAAAAGTACAGTTTGTATTTTCATTGACTTTCTTCAGGCGCCATTGCATTTGCATTTTTGTTTTCACAGGAAAAGAACATAGTATGTTATTCTGCTACAAGTCTTGCTAAGGTCAGTACACTTTTGGAAAACTGTGGAAAAAATATTCAAAACTTTTGTAGCATGTGGTGGTAGCATAGTACACTCCTCTTCTGAACTCATGGTATATAAATACGGCTTAGAAAACACAGCAGGTTAATAATCATGTGGAACTTATAAAAAAGTATAGCCCCCCTAAAGTTTTCTCCAGAACTAAACAGCAAGATC
Source organism: Staurois parvus (assembly GCF_062004578.1). NCBI lineage: Eukaryota > Metazoa > Chordata > Amphibia > Anura > Ranidae > Staurois > Staurois parvus. The sequence continues at coordinate 9,543,902 of NW_028318083.1, read as the reverse complement.
TATTTGCAGTTTTCAAATTCAATGAAAGGTCAGGGCACTTAACATATAAATAATTCAAAGGCCTTCAATTCAGTAACATACTGGATATGGAATTGTATAGAAGACTAATTCCTAATTGTATAGGCTTCTTGCTATAGACACACTTTGTCCTTTAATTACAGCAATTTAACTTTCTTAAGGAACAAATAATTTTAAGCTTTATTGTGTACGACATTTGTAGTTTTATATAGATTTCTAAATAATTTTTGGACTTGTCTCTTAAATCGATTGGCTATACTACCAAATCAGTTAAACTGTAGGGCAGAGGAATATGACAGCCTTACTGAAACATCAAAGCACCCTCACATTAACCTGTCAAAGTAAGAGACAATTTGGGCAGTCCACAAATGTCACCCACCAGCATACTCTTCTAGTGCACATCAGGGGACACATAATAAAGTACCCTAATAAGCAAAGGCTCCCTACAGAGAGGGGAGTGTGACACATAAAAAGTGTTTCTGTTAATCTGTTCCTTTTTTGGCTATTACAAAGTTAGCTGTACACAAGGGTACATTCAGTCAGCAATTATAATAGCATATGGAAATTTCAAGCCAGCTGCATGTTCAAGGGCTTTAGCTTCTTCTCTCTTTTCCAGAGACATTTGTTAAATATGCAAAAAGGGCAACTACAAATAGCCATTATGGGTGTGAGGGTGATGTGCCAAATACACTCATCCATGTTGTCCCATCCATTGGTTTAAAGTTTCTTTTGAGTCCCTATCTAAACTGCACTGACCTGACTCAGCAGCCTAAAAAATATATATACCACCTTGCAAAGGAAATTGTTGGGATTTACAGTAGGGTCAGATCTTAACCACCCAACCATGGTCCCCTCTTAATGTTCCCCACCAATTAATCAAAGTATCCAATCTCTATTCTTCCATTTTATTAAATGTCATGTTGTAGCTGAGCTGAACCCTCCATCCTTACACCCTCCACCCATTCTCCGTCACCCTTTACATCTCAACCAGTGACCATTATGGAATCGTGCTGCAGACTAGGGCAGTCTTGTGATACCATTTTAATCCCAGTAGAGCCACAAAACAAAACAGAAAACGTCTGCAATTGTGAGCTGTAATGGCCATTTTGGGGAAACTTTTGTCTCAATGAGCCACACTGGTTTTCCCAGAACATAGTGGGTGACAGAATCAGTGATCCTGTATCAGTATTATTAAGGGGAAATCTTCAGTGCTGCAACATGAGCAGAAAGTGTCCCACAGAAGGGATGCGCAGGGACAGGGTTTCTCAACCAGGGTTCTTCCAGAGGTTACCAGGTGTTCCTTGAGCAGTGAGCAATTTCTGGCTCTCAGGTAAGTTCCCACTAACACCACTGATCGTTTTAGCTATCTATAAGAGGGTAATTGTTCCCAATGACCACAAGTGTAAGGAGAATTCTTGCCATTGACCATCACACTAAGGTACCATGAGTTGTAGATATAGTAATTTTTTGCAGGGGTTTCCTGAGACTGGAAAGTTATTTCAAGGGTTCTGTGTTGAAAAGGTTGAGAAAGGGAGTTCATTAAATCCCTTGTTAAGTCTGACATTTTTAGCAGGCAAATTGGGATAATATCTATTTTATATTTGTTACATTCACTTAGCACAACTTAAAAATTAAAATTGCTAATTACATTTAATTCCTCTTTAATGAAAACTCCAAACTGAAGTTTTCCTCTGCTTTGTAGAAGACGTTAGGGTTGTGATATTTACTATAATTAGCCCTGTTATTACTGTGCTGGCAGATCTCATTATCAGTAGTAAACTAGACTTGAACACTCAAAAGGGAAATAGAAAAAATGGGGGGGGAGGTGTTTAAGGCACCAAATAAACAAAGAAAATGAAGACATAAATATTTATTATAATTGGTTAAAAATGCAAAAAAACAGAGAAAAATTGGTCCATAATCATATACATGAAAATCATATCATGCATATAAAACCCTGATACATTTCAATTCTTAATACGAATCCTCATCAGGGGGATGTGTATTCCAGTGGTGCGTTCTACAATGCAAGCATATAAATCACTGAACCAGCATAGAAAAATATTAACAAAAGCAGTGTATAACATGGAAATCAATAATTTAAAGGACCAATGGTTACATGGTAACCACATTTCCTGGAGGGGGAAGAGCAACCCGACCCATAAAACCAGTAAGGTTCAAACCACTGAGGCACAAAGGACATCATAGGAGTTTCCCACTAAAGCAGAAAAGCATAAAAGGCATAAGGATACATGACAATTGAAATTTTTTTTATTTTACCTAGTATTATATCAAGAAAAGTATTAGTAAAGCCTACAAGTACAGATAAATGGGAAGGCTGAGTATGATGGAGGACTATGGAGCTACAAGAGGAGATATGCAAGCCATATCTCCATCTCTAAAAACAAATAATAATAATAAACAAATATCTGAAAAAAACAAAGAACGAAAGGGGGAGAGTATAGAATCCAAAAAATGAATGTGGGTATCCTCCTGCGCTTATTGTGGAGGACGCAAAATTTAATTACAGCTGCTGCCACTCAACTCAAACCAATAAGTGTAGACACAAAATTAAATATATAGTGAAGCGCTATAAATAAATCTAGAATATGTGCAATACTCTAGTGCTTTATATTGCTAGCCGTGCCAATAATAGTGCTCAGTGAACAAAATTAGGATATAGTCAATTCATCGAACATATGGTGAAAAACCATAAGAAATGTGAAAAAAATCCAAAAGCAATTAGTGACAGTGGTTCTGTAAAAAAAGGGGAAATAACTTCCCGTGCTGACTTGTAATAAATACACTGTATATAAAAACCATTAACATAACACTCGTGTCATTTAAAGCATAAAGTCCATGCAGGTGTAACTGTGTAAACGTGATCTTCACTCCAGTGAGGAAAAAGATCCTCAAATGGCAGCAATGCCTGCTCACCTCGCGGGTCAGTGTGTGGAGGTGAGCAGGCATTGCTGCCATTTGAGGATCTTTTTCTTTTTTTTCACGTCAGCACGGGAAGTTATTTCCCCTTTTTTTACAGAACCATTGTCACTAATTGCTTTTGGATTTTATTTTTATTTGTTTTTTTTTTACATACGGTCACCCTAGCAGTACAGTGTGACTGTACTACTTGTGGGGGGTGATGAAGATTTTTTTTTTTTTTTACACTGATTGCTTTTACACCCATAAAGACTGTAAAAGCAATAATTACTCCTTCTCTCTGGCTGCATTCTTGCAGCCATTGAGAACTACTGTGTGAGCAGTGATTGGTCACAGCTTGTCACATGGTACAAGGCTGTTGTGAATAGCCTTGTACCATGTGACCTCTGTTATCATTCACAGATTTCACACGTAGTAAGTAATGATGTCAGAAGTGACATCTTGCTTACTACTCTGCATGTGATCACTGATTGGCCAATCAGTGATCACATGATCGGGACCTCGAAGGGATTTTGTTTTGGGGAATAGCACGTCCAGAGAAAGGTCACCAACTGATGTTGGTAAAAGATATGAGATCCCAGTAAGGAATATTTAGCAGCTAGTACTGAAAAGGGCCAAAAGGAATGTTTAGTATCATCAAAGATGGAGATAACATTAGTAAGTCCTCTATGAGACCAGTGGGTAAATGCTGCATGCTCACTTGCTGGAGGGAACATAGGGTTTCCAAGGATAGGCAAATAAGAGGATATCCGTAGTGGTAGGCCAAGAAGGCTCCGTATTTCCCTCCAGGCTAATACTGTGTCTCTGCTCAGGAGATGCGATCGGAGAGGTCCAGGTAAGGCCTTAAGATTAGAATGCAGGATGGCTGGAAAATGTAGTAGGGACACAAGGGCCTCCTCCAAAAAGTAATTTGAGTAACATGATTTCCCGTCAATACAATCGAGACTCTGACGAAGAAGGCAGGACAAGTTGTAAAATCTAATATTCGGCATTCCTGCACCCCCGGCCCTCTTTGGGAGACTTAGCTTTTGTAATACATTACGCATTTTATTTGCACTGCCATAGGAAGGCTTGTAGGGCCTTATGAATCTTCTGAACATTGGAATGTTTTAACATAAAAGGGAGTGTTTGTAAGGGATAGAGCAATCTTGCAAATGAAACCATTTTGTAGAGATGGCATCTCCGAAAGAGTGAAAGAGAGTCGTCCAAGCTCCCAGTTCCTTGATTGATTCCTTCGTTGATTAGAGGAGGAAAAATGTATTTTTTGATATCAAGTGTGAATGAGAACACATAGCAAACATATATTGGGGGGTTTCTCAAACCTGACTGCAAATTAAAAATAAACTTTAAATCTCAATCCACTGAAGTCCATGAGGGGTGAATCTTGAAAATGAATTTTGGCGGTTTTAAAGTTATTTTGAAGGCATTGTCAAATAAAGGGCATTTAGAGCTGGGTATTTGTATTTGTGCCAATGCAAAAAAATGTTTCTAAACACTTCACAGTGTGGAAAGGGTCCTCCTTTTAATCAGACTTTGACGGAGGTATTGGCAAAACACCAATTCTAAGTATATTTTTTCAAGCTGGATGTGGTGTTACAAAACAGTACAATTCTCACAGACAGCATCAGTGACAATGTATTCTGACATCACATATTTTGAACATGTAACATTTTTTGTTTTTTTTTTACTTTGTTACCTAGCTTAAATACAGCAGCAACACCCCAATCTGATTAATCACAATTTGGAAAGAAAGTATTCTTAACTGTGTTTGCTGTGATACCCGATTTCTTTATCCAGTGGAAATAATCCTGAATTAGTAAAGCTAAAGTTGCCAGCTTCATACAAACTGACCAATGGTGCAATAGTTTAATTGTTTAGCGTGTGAGCTTTTTTTTCACAGTACCATCTGGCATTATCTTAAAAGTTTAATAAAACATTAGAAGTCAACAAAAACGCTTCAAAACCATAAGCTCCCATTCCCTGATCCCTCTCCAATCACCATACCATATCCCAAATTATTTCTAAAAATTCAAAATATTTTGGCAGAAATTGCTTAGCATCAGGACAGTCCACAAGCACTTAAATAGGTGGCAAATAGTAAGATCTCCACAATGTGGGCTTTTTAACACATCTTTTGCTGACAAGAATGTTGTGGCTGCAGCATATCAACCATGGTAAAAAAAAAACAGCCATTTAGGTACCACATGCATGAGGAAACACATGATAAACCACTTCCCAACCGGTCATAGTCAAATGACGGCCGGGTGGACATTCACCATTCCGGGTAGATGTCATATGACGATCTCCTGGAACACACCTTGTGCACTGTTGGGTGATCGGTCACCCGCTGTGTCCACCAGACACAACGGATGACCAATCAATGTACTGGCCACTACCGGTACCATGTGATCGCTGTGACCAATCACAACAGATCACATGACAACTATACACAATGGATGGTGTTCATTCATGCCATCCATGCCCATCACAGCACATGCGATTAGCTGTGGCCAATCACAGGTAATCACAATAGTAAACACTGAATCCATTTCATTCAGTAAAAATGGTTGCTTAAACCAGCCTTTCTCAATCAGGGTGCCCAGGCAACCTGGGGTGCCTTGAAGTTTCTTCAGGTGTGCCTTGGCAAAATGTCTAAAAATTGCCCAAAACTTGTATGCAAGCCAGTGGGTGGAACAAGCCCATCTTTTAGTTACACAAAGCCCCTCTCCATCAGTGCTGGGGTCACATTAGCTCCGTCATGGAGAAAAACTGAGGGAGAAGAGAAACACTGGAATACTAGTCGGTACCAGTGTGTAAAAAGTGTTTTGGAAGAATAAATCACTTTAAATGTTGGGTGTCTTACATGTGTGGATGTTGCTGTGTTATATAAAACTTTTAGAATAGTTTTTCACATTTTAGAATGGGCTGCCCTTTTAAAATTATGAACAGTCTTGATGCACCCCATTTTAGAATGGGGTGCCTCTAGACTGTCCATAATTTTAAACGGTGCCTCGGGACCGTCCATAATTTTAAAGGGTGCCTTGAGTGAACAAAGATTGAGAAACACTGGCTTATACCAGTGAAATTCCAGTGATACTAAAAAAATACTGATCTCTTCCCTAGAGTAGTACAATGTTACTATGGTAAAATTATGTTGCTCTGGTTACAGTGTGTTAAAAAAAAAGTGAAAAAAAAATAATAAAGAGAAAAAACGTTTAAAAATTGAAAGAAGTTATTAAAATGTTTTGCTTTGTTTTTCTTTTTTACATACTATCACTGGACAGTATCCCTGATCACCGCCACAACAGTTGTATGATGAAGCTGTATTGCACTGGTGACAGTATGTAAAAATGTCATTTTCAGAAAAATTGTGACAAAAAATACAACTTCAGAAAACTCCCCATACCGCTTACTAAATATACTGGTCTACTTTCCAGAAAGGAGTCATTTGGGGATATTTGTACTGTCCTGTTTTTTGGCCTTGAAAAATTATATATTCATACCATCAGTACATCAGGATTGATCGATTTGCAGATATACAGTATATACCATAGTTTGTAGCCTCTATAACTTTCCTACAGACTAAATAATAAACACTGATTTGGGTAATTTGTACCAAAGAAGTGTAGCAGAATACAATTTGGACTAAATTTATGAAGAAAGATTATTTATTTGCAAAATTGTATAACAGAAACGAGGAAAAACAGGGTTTTTTTACTTTTTTTTTGTTTGTTTAGCAAAAAATAAAAAATCCCAGTAGTGATTAAAAACCACCAAAAGAAAGCTCCATTTGTGTGAACAAAATGATAAAAATGTAATATAGGTAAAATGTTGGATGACTGGGCAATTGTAATTCAAAGTATGACAGATGAAGATTGGCCTTGGCAGAAAGGGGGTGAAAGTGCCCGGTATTGAAGTGGTTAAGCACCAAAGAGCTTGATGAGACTAGTAGGCAACAAAAGGCATGTACTCCTCCCCCTCAAAGACACATCCCAACCTTTTCCTCCTCCTTAAGGGTAACACAGCACAAATTTTTGACTGTGTTGTTTATGTGTCCTTCTCCTCCTCCTATGCCTCTAGAGCACAGAGCAGCCATCTGCCTTTCCAGCACTGCTCCTCCTCTTGATTGTCCTACCATAACCACACCAACTGGCTATTTTGGTCTACAGATTTTTTGCTATCTACAGGAGATGTCCACAGACATCTGAAGTGCTCCTTCAGAAGCATAAATTCCCTAAATCACCCCCTTACCCAGTGTCAGCTTTGCCTAAAACACCTCTTTTGCATTTTTTGTGGCCTGATCTAAACAGCAATGTCATGACCAATTAGAGACAATGGAGATTGGCCTGAACATGGCATCATGAGGACGCATGGGGCAGGAGCTCCTAACCCCCACTGAAAAGTAATGTAATGAAAAGTGCTGAAACGTGACCTTACCCTGTCCTACCTTATCCTGGTTCACTTAGATCCTATTGGTGGATCCGGTGTGCCCTGTGTGGGGTGGCAGTGCTGGAAGAGCCGCAACGATGAAGGGAGACGCCCCTGAAGAGTGGAGGGTACTGTGCTCATTCACATGACAGAGACAAGGAACTCTGGGAAGTTCTGGAGATGCTGCTGAGGTGGAGAGAAGAAGCCGAGCATGGAGGGACAGAACAGAGATACCCATGGAGGGTGACCCCCCCCATGTTAGCAGAGACCCCTAGAGAACCCTGGTGACTTTAATACCAGCTGAAGGAGCCCAGACTACAGAGGTGAATGGTGAAAGAAGACCGAGAAGGACCAGGTGATTCCTTTCTATGGACTCTGGCAGTGAGTGACCACGGGAAGCAGTTAAAATCTTCAAACTTGTTTGAACTGGTTTCGGAAGGGGGAGTAGATGTAATATTTTCCCTTTGGTGGTAAAAAAAAGTGTTTACCTTGGAGACTGGAAAACTAAGGGGGTAAGACCAAGTAAGGAACAGTAGGGGTCACCCGTGGGTCCAGAATAGAAGAGAGTCTGTTTTCCATCTGCACACATATTTAAAAAATGAACAGCAGATCTGTAAAAGGGGAAGGAACAAAACCCCCCCAAACAAATTTAAACACAAGTACCATAAGAAAGTATATGCCCGCACAGGAGAAAAGTCCAGAGGCTCAAACACCTGAGAGACAGCAGGGAGTAGGAGGAAGACATGAACTAGGAAACAACAATGGAGATCAAACTAGACTGTTATTAGGTTTATCGAACATGAATCAGACAAAAGATCCCATAACTAAAGAAAGTGAAACAGAAATAGAAAATTTGGAGGAACAATGCGCAAATTCACAAATGCCTACAAAAATGGATATCGCAGAAATGTTTGTGAAGTTAGAACACTCTATAAAGAATGAAATGGTGATATTACATAATGATATGGGACAAGTCCTAGCTCGGGATAAGGAAACGGAGGGTAAACTGGATAAACATGCCCAAATAATCATAAAATTAGAAAAGCAATTGGAAGAAATCCAGAGAGAACAAAGGAAGCTGGTATACAAATTGGAAGATCAAGAGAACAGAGATAGAAGGAATAACTGGAGGATTCAGAGCTTGCCAGAAGTATTGCAAGGAGAAGATGTAAGGGATAAAATGGGGAAAGTGTTTAATCCAATGATAGGCAGAGCAGTGACAGATCAATTGAAAATGGACAGAGTACATAGAATTAGACGGCCTCAAGGAGTCCCAGCGGATTCCCCCAGAGATGTGATTGTACGGTTCCATCTTTATGAGGACAAAATATATACTGTATATGGAAGAAGCTGCGGGGGAAGCCAGCAAAATTTGAAGAAACGAATCTACAAATCTTTGCTGATATTGCACCAGAAACACTGGCTAGAAGATCTTTAAAGCCATTGCTGGACCAAATACAGAAAAAAAATGTGTGATATAACTTGAGGATTCCAGCTTGCCTGATTGGGTGGAAAGATGGACATTCAGTGAGATTAAGATTCCCAGAAGATTGAAGGAACTTTTGTGATAAATTAAATTTACAGATGATGGACATTCCGGGATGGTCTGAAGGGGTTAAGGAGAGTGTAGTTTTAGAAAAGGAAAGATGGCAGGTAGTTTCTAAAAAGAGATGTTAATGGAATTTAGAGAAGGGGTGTTTATGTGGGGGAAGAGGTAGGGGGAAGGAGGGTTTTTCCCTCTCACCTTACTGGAGCCCCTGTGGTTTTCCCTATACAGGTACTATAGGTTGTCCTCTGACCCCGTGGGGAGAAGACTGTGGTGATATATGACATCTATAAGGGCTCGTTCACACTTGGCTGTTTTGCCAACGCTTGCCAAATGCCCCTATAGCACTTGGCAAGCGTTGGTCCGGCATTTGCTGAGCGTTTTTAACGCTCGGCAAACGCTCCGCAAACGCCGCATGCGCGGTTTAGCGGCGGTTGCTAGGCGTTTGCCGAGCGTTAATAATGCCTCACAAACGCCTATAATGCAGTTTGAGTGGTGTTACCGCTCCGCCAACGCCCCGCAACCGCGTCGCAACCGCACCGCAAACGCCGGCCGGGCGTTTGCGGAGCGGCACCATAGACGAGAATAGGAGGCTTCAAAGCCTCCTGACTCGTCCAGAGGCGTCCGTTTTGCCGCGACGCAACGCGACGCAAACGCTCCCGTTAGAACAGCACCATGTGCTGTA